>NW_013672183.1:39802-48890 GCF_000517525.1 Limulus polyphemus
GGTTGACTGATTAACATTTGAAAGCAATTCTCTTGGTTGGATGCTAAACGCCAGTTTCACAAATCTCACAAACCTTTTTTGCTTCTTAGTTTGTGAGATTCAGATATGTGCGCACTGGGCGTGATATAACTATCTTATTGCTAACGTCGCCTTTTTTGATAACTTTTTGGAAAATAAACATGTTTATTGTCTTAATTTTTTGTGTATTCACTGTATTGTATTGAACAAAATGGTTATGCGGCCCGTGCTCGTCATTCTCTCAGTTATCTGGCCCGCTGTGAAAAAAGGTTGGTGACCTCTGGTCTTAACAATACATTTTAAAATTATTTATGGTTAGGCCCACTTATAAAAAAATCCACTGACGTTGGATAAATCAAACAATATTTAAAACAAGTAGTCTTACAACTTCTTTCAGCTGTGATCTAATTAACATTTCCATGGGGTCAAGAAACCAATATCTATATATATTACTGGAGTTTAAATAGTTTGATATTTTTTACTTAAAGTTGGGTGATTTTCGCTCTATGGTCGTGACGCAGTTAAATCAGGCACGTGACCATGCAGGTCAGTTCTTTGTGCAAGGCTGCTTTTACAAACGTAAAGAGTAAAGCTCGGCTCGGTAGGTTGGCTCTTCTTATTGATCTTATCGAAGACCAGTGCAATTTTCACGCTTTTAACTCAATGAAATGACCACATAAACACGGTAGCAGGCCACACATCTGACAAAAGGTCTCAGTGTCAAGTGTGTTTGAACACAATGGTGTTAAATTAAAGTGTTTGCCGACAGCCCTCAACTCTTCTTGGCTGACCAATTGATAACGATCGCTATGTCAGTCACCTAAAGAGTTAAAATTAATCCATAACACATTTCCACAAAGAAACTGACATGTTAAACAACAGTCTGCCCTGTTTACGTATTTCACTGGTGGACATCCAGCTGACACAAGGCCCTAAGGTAGAGCATGGAGTTTTCTTTAGGCTCGATCACCCATGGATCAACTTCCTGACCTCACATATAACTAGTCTTGCTATTCCTGTTTTGTAATTTTTTTTACAAAAATCTTAATTTCAAATTGTCTCACAGCAAAAAGTAATTAAATCGATAGTCAGGCATACTAATATCAAATTTCAACGTAAAACATTACCATACACTTGTCAAATAAGTACTCAGACTACATCTAGATGTATTCATCTCTTTGTTTGAGTATAGATTTATCCAACCTCGAATTCGGAGCTTTATGAAGCTTATATCAAGAAACGCTCTTGAACGACAGCTAGATGTAAAGAAATATTGCTTAGATGAATCGCAAATTCTGATCTTTACAAATCAGTGACCTTAAACAAAGATTTTTTATGAGGTTAACCTTTACTGTAATTTTGCCAACAAAACATTACATACTTATACACGCAGAATTTCCAGTTTAAACTCGATCTCATACTTTCTGAGAAGATAAAATATAAACAAGACACAAACAAAAAAGAAACAAATACACACACACACACACGTATATAATATCTTGAAAACCCCAATATTGGTGTATATTATTTATGGAGTAGGAGTGTGTAAAACTGAAGCTATATAACATTTTATAAAGATTGCAGTAATTTTCGGAATGAGAAATTAATATCATTTAATCCAGTGTTAAAAGTTTATATATGTAAAGAGCATGCCGCTAGATGGCTCTAGTGTAGATAACTCTTGTAATGCAGAAATTGTCATCTTTTCAAAGAAGTATAACGTGTTGTAAGAGTGCTTGTAAAAAAGAAGCTTTGACAAAATAGTTCTATATATCTTAACAACGTATCATGAAAAGTGTTTGTGGTATCTATAAAAATATATTTTCATAAAGAGTTAGGATAGTATTTTAATAAGATGAAGATATTCGTGTATTAGTAAGCTGTCTGGGTCTTAAGAGTAAACTTATGGTTTTATGTGTTTTGTAAGTAATGTCGTACTCCGTTTTTCTCTAATGTTAATTGGATTAAGATTTTTGCTAACAATGATTAAGATAATTTTTGATATTACTAGAATAATTAAATCTTAAATTTATGAAGATTATTTTGTACTGTTAGTTTAATATGTGGATTAACAATTAACCTAAATCTCCGTAGCTGGTCAAACCTCATGAAGTATTATCCGAACTATGACTGAAAATATTGTTAGCAGCGAGAATACACAATTGATGTTTCAATGCAATATAATTATTATTTCCCCCGATGGGTCAAAGCTAGGGTTTCGGGACTTGATTCTACCGCGATGAACAGAGCGCATATAACCCATTGTGTAGCTATGCGCTGAAAAAATAAAAACTAACCAGAATAGTTTAAATTTTCTTCTGTATTGACTTATGACTTTGTGGGTTTCTGCTCATTTTATTAATTTACAAGTTATTTTTTATTTATTTTTAATATGTATACTTTACATGATTTTGATGAGAAGTTGTTATAAATTGCCTCGATACTGGATACTGTAGTGTAATACTTTAAGGTTATTTTGATGAATTTCCATTGAAGTAGTGTAAGAAAGCCTTAACTTTACTGAATACTGCAGTGTAGTACTTTAAGGTTATTTTGATGACACTGTGTTATCTTCGTACCTCATTATATTTTACTAACTATTATCATACCTATGTCTGTGTAGTGGTTTGTATGAAACAGCACTTACATTAAGAAAACTTTAATTCTGTTGATATGAAGCCCAAATAAAACCAGCAAAATAGTGCCTTATCGCCTTCTTTCTCTTTGTGTTTATATACGAATGATGGAAAGATAAATGATTAGTTTTCATCATGATAGTAATTTTTAAATCAGGCTTTATTTTATTATTATGCACTACTACGTTTGCACGTTTGTTGAACTGTCAAATACAGGCAAAATCGTCAGGGCCACCTGGACGTATTGGCATAAAACTTGACCTCAAAACTAATTGTATGCTTAAAAACCGGTTTAGATTTGTATAATATGATAGTTTGTCTCGTGCAGCACGCGTGCTTGTCTCGTGGCGACTGCACTCACAGCAGCTTAGACTTGATTGACATTGTTTTAGCCATGTTGACAAAGGAGTGCCCGAAAGTGTGCGCGTCTCCACATATGTAAATAGTTTAAAAAATCCACACGTTGTTCGATTTAATCTCTTTGTTTGCTGAAAATAATGGATGAGATAGGTGGTAAGGGTTCCGAGGAACCATGGAGTTACCGTGTGTTTGTATAACACACGTGTGTGCTGCTTAAGCTTATAGGATATGGAATGTGAAAAATTGAACACTGTGTGACCTGAACCACTGATCTCACGGTATCTTCAATGTGAAATGTCACATACGAGCAACTGGTGATCCTGACTTTTCGAGATATCAATGTTGTCTATGAATAGTAGGGTAAGGTGGAGATTTGAAAAATGATCTAGCAATGTGCTTAGTCGGAGAGGAAATACGATAATAACTGTAAATCAGATTTTGTTTAATTTGATATATTTAGTTAGTTATGTTGTGAGAGCTTAATAATTCGAAAGCTTTCGAGTTATTAAGCACTGATAATATATGTGTATACAAGGGGTAAAGTAACAGTATAAAATAGCTCTTGCAGATCTGAATAAAAATATAATGACAGATATGACGGATCTTTGATGACATGTCATACTTTTATCACGTAATAAATACCAAGATGGCGCCCACTCACAAGTGTGATCCTATGTTGTAAGAGAGAATACTTTTTCATTACTTTTCAAATAGTTTAATAACATATTATATGGATAAACTTGTTGCAAAATTCGAAAACGTATCTATCAGCTCTTTTCGTGATAGACATCATCATATTCCATTATGAAAATTTATACAACAGAATGGAAAGGAAAAGGTATTTCTTTCCTGTGTATCACATGATATCCAATTAAAACAGAGATTAGTTTCTTGTAATCTGCTTAGTCATAAATATACGGTATTATCATTTAGTCACGTGAATCACTCTCGATAGGATGTCAGTTCTGCTCAGCTAAATTAAGTATATTTTGCTCATGTAATATTGGAATTGACAGGGGTGTGATCCTGGTAACCATGGAGGCCTAGCTACCATGAAACTAACGTACCTTAAACAAAGCTTCCTACCGTCCTCATCTCTGGACGAGGTCTAGTTACCATAAACTAAGGTACACTAAACACAGCATCCTACAGTCTTTGCACCTGGAAGAGGCCTCATTACCATAAAACTGGCGTACTTTGAACACAGTATCCTACAGTCTTTGCACTTGGAAGAGGCCTAGCTACCATAAAACTGGCGTACTTTGAACACAGCATCCTACAGTATTTGCACCTGGAAGAGGCCTCTTACCATAAAACCGGCGTATTTTGAACACTGTATCCTACAGTCTTTGCACCTGGAAGAGGCCTAGGTACCATAAAACTGGCGTACCTTAAAAACAGCGTCCTGCTGTTTTTGTCCCTGGAAAAGGCCTAGTTACCATGAAACTGATGTACCTTAAACACAGCATGCTACTGTTTTTGTCCCTGGTATAGGCCTAGGTACCATGAAACGGATGTACCTTAAACACAGCATCCTAATTTCCTTGTACCTAGAAAAGACCTAATTACCGTAAAACTGATGCATCTTGAACACATCATTTTTACTGTCACTAGACGAGGCCTTGTTACCATGACTATGACTATCATAGCAGCTTTAAGTTCTTTCCCAAATATTTGTGCTGGAAACTTTATGTACTGATTTACAATAAAAGTAGAAGATCTTGATCTCACGTTTTCTGATGTTCATCATTAGAATATATTGATCCAATATTTCCTGATGTTCTACAGTAGAAGATCTTGATCCCATGTTTCCTGATTTTCATCAGTGTAAATCTTGAACCCATGTTTTCATGTTCATCAGTAGAAAATCTTGATCATATGTTTTCTGATCTTTATCAATAGAAGATATTGATCCAATATTTCCTGATGTTCTTCAGTAGGAGATCTTGATCCCATGTTTCCTGATGTCCATCAGTGTAAGATCTTGATCTCGTGTTATATGATGTTCTTCAGTAGAAGATCTTGATCTCGTGTTTTATGATCTTCTTCGTTAGAAACTTTGATACCTATTTTCTCATGTTCATCAGTAGAAGATCTTGATCACATGTTTTCTGATGTTCTTCAGTACATGATATTGATCCCATGTTTTCTTATGTTCATTAGTAAAAGACCTTGATCGCATGTTTTCTTCCGTTCTTAAGTAGATCTTGATCTCGTGTTTTCTTATGTTTATCAGTAGAAGATCTTGAACCCATGTTTTCTTATGTCCATCACTGGAAGATCTTGAACCCATGTTTTCTTAATTCCATCACTGGAAGATATTCATTCCACATTTTCTGATATTTTTCAGAAGAAGATCTTCATGCTACATTTTCTAATGTTCTTCAGTGGAAGATCTTGATCCCATATTTTCTGATGATCTTGAGTAGAAGATCTTGATCCCAAGATTTTTATGTTCAACAATAGAATATCTTGATCCCATGTTTTCTGATTTTCGTCAGTGGAAGATCTTGATCCTACGTTTTCTAATATTCATCAGTAGGAGATCTTGATCCCATTTTGTGAGGTTCATCAGTAGAAGATCTTGATCCCATGTTTTAATCACTAGAAGATATGATCCCATGTTTTCAGACGTTCATAAGTAGAAGATCTTGATCCTACGTTTTCTAATGTTCTTCAGTAGAAGATCTTGATTCCATGTTCTCTAAGGTTCATCAGTAGAAGATCTTGATCCCATGTTTTCTAAGCTTCATCAGTAGAAGATCTTGATTCCATGTTCTCTAAGGTTCATCAATAGAAGATCTTGATCCCATGTTTTCTAAGCTTTATCAGTAGAAGATCTTGTCCCCATGTTTTGTAATTGTTAATGTGCCTACTACATCTTTTAGTTTAGGCTGTATGAAGCTATTTTCCACACTACTCTGGATCCACTTGATAATTGGTTTTAAACTAGTATCTTTCAGTTAAGTGTTGGGTCACCTTAGTTCTTCATTACCACTTTTGTTGTAACCTTTATTATTTATTTTGTGCTTCCTCTTTTTCATAGTGTTTACATTATTTTTTAACACTTGTTCTACGGAATGACTTATCAGCCCAGGGAAACGATTGTTGTTAAATGATATAGGGTTTTGTTAATTTGATTTATCCTCTATATGTCACATAACTAGTTGTGATTGTCAATATACAAGAAGTCTATTATTCAATGTTGACTGACAGTTCACAGTCCAACAAAACTTTAGTTTTTCCAACCCTATGCAGGTTCTATGGTGTTTGTCAATTCTAAACAAATTCCAACTTCAACGGGTCTATAGACACTCACGCTCCACTAACTACGTGTTCCGATGACAAAGCTATTTACATTTGTTGGCTTTAGGATTACGGTTCCGTTTTGTATTATTGAAATATCACCGTTCACTACCACATCTATGTTAAAACAGATCTGTTCACTAAAACTACATCTATGTTCAAAATATTTGTTCATTACAACTACTTCTGTTTTAAAACATATCTGTTCACTACTGCAACATCTGTGTTAGCACATCTGTTCATTACTACAACATCTGTGTTCAAACATATCTGTTCACTAGTACATCATCTATGTTCAAACATATCAGTTCACTACTACAAAACCTGTTAACATGTTTTATTACAACTAGTATATTTGTGTTAAAATATCAGTTCATTAATACCAACTTAGATAAAAAATACCTATTCAAACTACCACATCTATGTTAAAACATATCTGTTCAAACTAAAACATCTGTGTTAAAATATAACACTTCTCTAAAATTATATCTATGTTAAAACATCTGTATTAAAACATATATATTCACTAGTACTACATCTGTGTTATAACATACACATTCACTAGTACTACATCTGTTTTATAACATATATGTTCACTAGTACTACATCTGTATTAAAACATATATATATTCACTAGTACTACATCTGTGTTATAACATACACATTCACTAGTACTACATCTGTTTTATAACATATATGTTCACTAGTACTACATCTGTGTTATAACATATATATTCACTAGTATTACATGTGTGTTATAACATATATATTCGCTAGTACTACATCTGTGTTATAACATATAAGTTCACTAGTACTACATCTCTGTTATAACATACATAACAACTATTAATATATCTGTGTTATAAATTTTATGTTCACTAGTACTACATCTGTGTTATAACATATAAGATCACTAGTACTACATCTGTGTTATAACATATATGTTCACTAGTACTACATCTGTGTTATAACATATAAGTTCACTAGTACTACATTTGTGTTATAACATACATATTCACTAGTACTCCATCTGTGTTATGATATATAAGTTCACTAGTACTACATCTGTGTTATAACATATATTATGTTATAACACAGATGTAGTACTAGTGAACATATATGTTATAACACAGATGCAGTACTAGTGAATTTAAGTTTACTAGTACTACATATGTGTTATAACATATATATTCACTAGAACCACATCTGTGTTATAACATATATGTTCACTAGTACTACATCTGTGTTATAACATATTTATTCACTAGTACTACATCTTTCTTAAAACATATATATTCACTAGTACTACATCTGTGTTATAACATATATATATTCACTAGTAATTCATCTCTTTTATAACATATATGTTCACTAGTACTACATCTTGTTATAACATATATATTCACTAGTACTACATCTCTGTTATAACAGATATACTCACTAGTACTACATCTGTGTTATAACATATATATTCACTAGTACAACATCTGTGTTATAACATATATGTTCACTAGTACTTTATCTGAGTTATAACGTATAAGTTTAGTGGTACTAAATATGTGTAAAAACATATATATTCACTAGAACTACATCTGTGTTATAATATACATGTTCACTAGTACTACATCTGTTTTATAACATATATGTTCACTAGTACTACATCTGTGATATAACATATATATTCACTAGTACTACATCTGTGTTATAATATATATATTAAGTAGTACTACATGTGTGTTATAACATATATATTCGCTAGTACTACATCTGTGTTATAACATATATGTTCACTAGTACTACATCTGTGTTATAACATATATATTCATTAGTACTACATCTGTGTTATAACAGATATACTCACTAGTACTACATCTGTGTTATAACATATATATTCACTAGTACTACATCTGTGTTATAACATATAAGTTCACTAGTACTACATCTGTGTTATGATATATATATTCACTAGTACTACATCTGTGTTATAACATATATGTTTACTAGTACTAAATCTGTGTTATAACATATAAGTTCACTAGTACTACATCTGTGTTATAACATACATATTCACTAGTACTACATCTGTATTATGATATATATTCACTAGTACTACATCTGTGTTATAACACATAAGTTCACTAGTACTACATCTGTGTTATAACATATATATTCACTAGTACTACATCTGTGTTATAACATATATGTTCACTAGTACTACATCCGAGTTATAACATATAAGTTTAGTAGTACTACATATCTGTTATAACATATATATTCACTAGAACTACTTCTGTGTTATAACATATATGTTCACTAGTACTACATCTGTGTTATAACATATAAGTTCACTAGTACTACATCTTTTTTATAACATATATGTTCACTAGTACTACATCTGTGTTATAACATATATATTCACTAGTAATACATCTGTGTTATAATATATATATTCAGTAGTACTACATGTGTATTATAACATATATGTTCACTAGTACTACATCTGTGTTATAACATATAAGTTCACTAGTACTACATCTGTTTTATAACATATAATTTCACTAGTACTACATCTGTGTTATAACAGATATACTCACTAGTACTACATCTGTGTTATAACATATATATTCACTAGTACTACATCTGTGTTATAACATACATATTCACTATTACTACATCCGTGTTATAACATATATTCACTAGTACTACATCTGTGATATAACAGATATACTCACCAGAACTACATCTGTGTTATAACATATATGTTCACT
>NW_013672184.1:0-3662 GCF_000517525.1 Limulus polyphemus
CGACTGAAAGAGTTGATGCTGGTGAAGTGGAACCAAATATAGACATCAAAGCAGAACAGGAGAAAGACCAAGATTTGATGTCAATAATTGCTTTTCTAAAAGCAAGTGTTTTGCACCCAGCTTAGGAGAAGGTGTTTAGCTTAAGCCCTGTGACAAAGAACTATTGGGCACAATGGGACCAGTTGAAACTTGAAGATGGTATTCTTCTCCGGAGATGGGAAACTGCAGATGGGAAAGTGACGACCTGGCAAACAGTTATACCGAGAAAGTTATGGGAAGTTGTGCTGCATCAACCCATGATAGTGTAACTGGAGGACATATTGGAGTTAAGAAGACATTGAGTCACCTACGACAGATATTTTACATGTTGTGCTAGAAGGGGACCTGAGCATAAGGGACGTGCTACAATGAAGTTATATCAAATTGGCACACCAATGGAAAGAGTGGCCATTGACATTGCTGATCCTGTGCCCCAAACTCGTGCTGGAAACAGGTACATTTGTGTGGTGATGGATTATTTCACCAAGTGGCCTGAGGCATATACAATACCAAATCATGAAGCTACAACTGTAGCTTCGGCTATTAGTGATTCCTTCGTCAGATTTGGTATGCCATACGTCTGCATTCAGATCAAGGCCGTAACTTTGAATCAGCTGTGTTCCATGAATCCTGCAAGTTGTTTGTCATACGAAAGACCAGAACAACCTCACTTCACCCACAGTCTGATGGGATAGTAGAAAAGTACAACTGGACACTGGGACAAAAGATGGAACAAAATATGCTGCTGAAGATGTGTCACCTGGAAAAGCCACTGTCGAAAAAGAAACTCTATTCGGTTTTGAGAAGGAGAACAGTGAAGCCCTTGATGAAGTTACTACCACTGATGTGACTATTACCGAAAATAGGACATTTCCTGATGGAGCAGATGAACTTTACGTGAAGCAGAATCCAACGAGACAGAGACCAATACGGATGAAGATACGTCCCGTACAATTAAGAGACTGTGTTGAATTTTAATTTTGTGTTCGTAAATTATGTACATTTAATTAAGTTATTGTTAATTATCTATTGGTTTAATTTAAGTGGCCATTGTTCAGGATGAACAATACTAAGGAAGGGGCAGTGTTACGACAGCGGAAATTATGTGATGCTGGTAACACGTAATGAGTATCTAGAATGTTCGTGAAGGCTCGAGTGTTTGCCAGACGCCCTCTGTTTTGTGTATATATATATATATGACCGGCAAGAAGTGACGAGAGATAAAGATAATGCAGACAGGCAGAGATGGAGACGGATAACTGAGTCAAGCGCGGTAATAACCATAAGTAAAGTGCATGAAACATTGTGAATTATAGCGTATGCTTAAGTTAAAGTGACTGTGGAAATTAAGTGTATTGCAAAGTTGTGTTGAGAAAAATAAACTAGTTTTACTTAAGAAAGAACTTGTATCGCTGAAGTTTTTCGGAAAGAATTTCTACGGGAAATTATCAAACGTGCAAATACGTAACAATAGTTTCGTTTCACTGACAATGTTAGTGTGATACGCTGTTTTTACACTAGGCCTGATTTACTTAATTAACTAATTTCTCGAATAAAGGGGAAATCCCGAAAATATAGTAAAAGAAAAATAATATAAATTTAGATGTAATAAATGAAACCATCTAATTGGAAGTTTTAAAATGTTCAGTTTTCTTATAATTTTGGTACGGTAAAAGTTATGTTTATTGTACGCTAGTGTTTGGTTGTTTTTTTATTGAATCTCGCGCAAAGCAACTCAGATCTACCAACCCTAGCCTTCCTAATTTTGAAGTGATAAACTAGAGGGCAAGCAGCTAGTCCCCCTGTAAATTTTTATGTTACTCTAACCGAACAATGGAATTTGACTATCACTCTTATAACGCTATAGAATGCGACTTTTTGTTGTTGTTGTTTACGGTGTCAAAGCGAAAATGTACAATGAAACTGTGTGCGATATTTTTCGATTCAAAACAGAAATATAATCTATAGTTTTATCAAATAAAACTTTATAAAATAGTTTTACAGGAATGTATGAATACATAAAAATCAATAATTGATATCGACACCAAATTAAGCATTTTTAAATTTTACTTTAGAAATATATTGTACCAGCGTAATTCTTTTGTTGGCGATTTCATTTACGTTATCTGGTGAAAATAATACAACTTACACGTAGCGATAATAAATTACCTTATTTCGTCCATTAATATTTCTACAAATTTGAACCTTAAAAAACTGCTGTAAAATGCTATAGGCCTACTGTTACGTCTCTGGTCGTTTATTAATTTCCCGTAAAAATTCTTTCCGAAGAACTTTAGCGATACAAGTCCTTTCTTAAATAAAACTAGTTTATTCTTTCTCAATACAACTTTGCAATACACTTAATTTCCAATGTCACTTTAACTTAAACAGACCGAAGTTCCCGACCAAACATCAACTTTGCTGGAGTGTATCCAGTGGCTTCATGCTCTGCTGTTCTATAGGCCATCAACAATGGAGAGAGTAAGACATCCCAGTCATCTTGGTGGTTATTACAAAACTTTGGCAATTCCTGTCCCAGTGTCCAGTTGAACTTTTCTACCATTTTATCAGACTGTGGGTGAAGTGGAGTTGTTCTGGTCTTTCGTATGCCAAACAACTTGCAGCATTCATGGAACACAGCTGATTAAAAGTTACGGCCTTGATCCGAATGTAGTTCGTATGGCATGCCAAACCTGAAGAAGGAATCACTAATAGCAAAGCTACCTTTATAGCTTCCTGATTTGTTATTGCATATGCCTCAAGCCACTTGGTGAAATAATCTATCACCACACAAATGTACCTGTTTCCAGGACGAGTTTGGGGCAAAGGACCAGCAATGTTAATTGCTACTCTTTCCATTGGTGCCCCAATTTGATATAACTTCATTGTAGCACGTCCCTTGTGCTTGGGTCCCCTTTTAGCACAACATGTATTGCAGGTACTGCACCATTCTTCCACATCTTGTCTCATACCAGTACAATCTCTGTCGTAGGTGACTCAATGTCTTCTTAACTCCGAGATGTCCTCCTGTTAAACGATCATAGGATTGATGCAGCACAACTTCCCGTAACTTTCTCGGTATAACTGTTTGCCAGGTCGCCACTTTCCCATCTGCAGTTTCCCATCTCCGGAGAAGAATACCATCTACAAGCTTCAACTGGTCCCATTGTGCCCAATACTTCTTTTTCACAGGGCTTAAGCTAGACACCTTCTCCCAAGCTGGGTAAAAAACACTTGCTTGAAGAAAATCAATTATTGGCTTCGAATCTTGGTCTTTCTCCCTCTCTGTTTTAATATCTATACCTGGTTCCACTTCACCATCATCAACTCCTTCAGTCGCTTTGACTTCATCTTGATGACACCTGGTTAGTTCAACCTCTCTTTTGCAGCAATGTCTTCAGTCATTTTTGCAGGGTCTTTGGCTCAGTCCATCGGCATTTCCATGAACTTTTCACTTCTCTATATTCAATATCATAATTATACTGGTCTATTTTTCCAATCCAATGTGCCACTTGTTCCTCTGGGTTCTTTAATGATCTTAACCAGCGCAATGAAGCATGGTCTGTCCTGATAGTAAACCTAGCCACATAGAGGTAAGGATGGAAATATGTCAGAGTCTTTAC
>NW_013672184.1:4662-10852 GCF_000517525.1 Limulus polyphemus
TCCAGCACCTTGATACTCACAATGGTTTGCTGAGATGCAGAATCTATGACAAAGTTGCACTTTTGGCCATCCAGCATTCCTGTCACGTAGACACTATGTGTGCCTGTCATTTTAAACTTAGCTGTTGGGACTTTCACAATGGGGGTTGGTGGGCGTCCCTCAGCACCAACCACTACTGGTTTCTCGGAGCTGACTTATTGGTAGCATTCTTCTTACACTGGCTTTTCATATGTCCTTGCTCTCCACAGTTCCAACAACTTTTCTGGGGAGCAGCCTTTTCTGCCTGTCTTGAAGTTGCCAGCATTGAGATATCTTGTGCCCAGGTTTGTTACAGTGCCAGCAAGTTCCCTCAAACTTCTCTGAAAGCTGCCCTTTTCTGGCCTTGGGTCATGATGACTGTACCAACCTTGGTACCTCTGTGCTGTGTCATCGGGTTTTTTAACCTTGTACAGTAAGTTATTATTTTAGTCATTTGGAGACTGGAAACATTCCCATTTTTATAGAATTGTGTATGAAATAATCGTTGTTTTTTAAATTCTTAGTTTTTAAGGCTGAACATTACACACTACCAAATAATTTGAGAAAAAACAAAAACCTCAGTAATGTAGTTCAAAATGTAGTTTACATTATGTTACGACATCGGGATCACGTGACGCTTGGAACATGTCATTGACTTCTAGAAATATCCTGTTCCTTCATGAAGCTCTAGCGTTTACTAGATATGTGTTAGTCTTGTATATATAAGACGGTCACAACGTGACGGAACAATGTGTAATTGAACTGCGGAGAGAGAATATTGTTGATCACGTGAGACGTTCGTTGAGAATTATAGCGTTTGATATAGCGCGACTGTTGAAATTAAGTGTATCGCAAAGTTATATTCAGAAAGAATAAACCAGTTTTATTTAAGAAAGGACTTGTGTTGCTAAAGTTTCGTCGGAAGGAATTTACGGAAAATTAACTAACTAACGGAGACGTAACAATTATATACCTCATTCACAGTAGAATGCCATATTTATACAGCGGGTTTTTCAGAAATTATAGTGATTGCAAAAGAAGAATGAAGCAAAATCTCTAATCAGAGCAACTTGTAGTAGAGAACTGAAAGGTGTTTTCAAGTATTTATGCAAAGCTCCTCAAAAAAATTTTCAAGGTTTAATTACTCTATACATTTCATTAGCAATAAAAGGTCATACATATATAAAACAATGTCACCAATTGACAGTGAATTTTTCAAGAATGAAACTCGTTGCAAGAAAAGAATCAAGTAAAATCTTCAACTTTAGTAACTTGAGATACTTCTTATTTTTTTGTTCTCATATATTCAGACAAAGCTACTCAAGAGCTGTCTGACTTTGTCATCCACAATGTCCAATTTTGAATTAATAAACTAGAGAATAGCAGCAATTCAACAACATCCATCGTCATCTCGTGGGCTACTCTTGACTAACCAGCTAGGGACATTTGACCATCATGACACACCAACAGCATGGCACCAAAATGTTGAAGATACACATTCTAATGACACCGTAACTAACCAACACAACATTGGATTCATAGCATTCCTTCTGTGGCCCGACTATGTGCAAGCAAACATGAAGCGTGTACATTATCTGTGAAATTTTAACTTTTGATATACAAACACAAAAACTAAATACATTATTTTCTGGTTGTTTTTAGTTCCTGTTGTTATTGTATTTTTTCTTGTTTAGTTTTAATTTTGATTGGAGTTATATACTAGCTACAAACCCTCCTATAATTTACAGAATGCCAAGTTACTCACATCTTTTGGCAAGTTATATTAACAAAAAAGGGAATTAAGGAGTTAGGAATTTTTTAATAAAAAATAGCATTGCATAAACGTAGGCAGCAGCCGTAGAGGAAAGCGGATATTTTTGGAAGGAATAAAAGAAATTAGTGGAAAGCTGTACTACGCAGTCAGGCGTACCCCCTCGGAAACACTGTAATATTCACTGTGATAGTTGCAGTTTGATTGTTTTTCTTTGACATGACATAAGAGATATAAGGAGAGTTATTTGTGAGAGAGAGAAAATAGGGACCGAGAGATCCAATAAATGAATTTGTAATGGGGATTGACAGATCCAATGCCAAATTATTTGTTGTGTGAAAGTAAAGTTTCCCTAAAAAAATCCATGAAAATTCTACCCAACCACTACTCAAGCTAAAATCTAAAATTGAAGAAAAATACATTGAGTACGAATAGTTATTAAGTCAAACTCTGTGTTTGTGTTGTAGTAAGGATATAATGGGTTCTGAGATAAGAATCTCAATGCTCTCACACTTACGCACTGTTAATTATATATTGTAGAAGTGTGATGATTATTATATTACTACAGCTTTAGCTTTAATAGTGATAGGAAACCCTGCTGTTATGGTCACACTTGTTTCATACTCTTACTAGAAGTTAACTACCTTTGGAGGGGGGAGGAGACTCTTGATTAAATTATAGGGTGATATTTGATTTTGTCAAAAACCAGGTTAACATTTGTTATTGGTAGCTACAATACACTGTTTAAATGACTTAAGTGATTTTTCGATCACAACACCAAGATCTTTTCTTCAACCACAGTATTTAATGTATTCCCATTCAAAATTGTAAAGATAATTTGAATTGTGGAAACCTACACGCATCACCTTACATTTTGAATAGTTAGATATCATCTGCCAAGTATTGGCCCAATGCATCAAATGATCTAATTCTCCCTGTATTTCTGCAGCATCTTTGATACAGTTAGCCACCCAAAAATCTTAATTTCATCTGCAAACTTCAACATTTTGTTGGTCATTCCAGAGTCAATATCATTAGTATAAATCACAAACAGCACCTGAGGCACATCACTTGTAACTGTGATCTAGTTAGACCTAACTCCATTTATTACTACTCTCTGCTTTTCACTCTCTAGCCAATTTAATAACATTTCCCATATACTCATAGTTTTATTTTTTGTAACAAGTCTTTTGTGAGGCACCTTATCAGACGTTTTCTAAAATCAGGGTAAATCAAATCCACAGTGTTTCCTTCATCAACTCTAGCAGTAACATCCTCAAAAATGTCAGAAGATTTGTTAAACAAGACTTTCCCTTAGTGAAATCATGCTGGCTCCTTGACACTACATCAAACTGCTTTAAGTGACTCTGCAATGCATCTTTAAATACTCTTTCTAGCTACTGGTGTAAGATTAACTGGCCTATAAATGCCTGGAAAATATTTATCACCTCCTTTAAATATTGGACTAATATTAGCCAACTTCCAATCTTCTAAGACTCTTCCACTACTCAATGACTTGTAAAAAATATTAGCTAGCGGTTCACAAATAAAATTTTTAAGTTTCTTTAAAACTCAGGGATAAAAGTTGTCTGGTGCAACTTTTCTCTTATAATTTCAGAACTTCAAATGATATCTTTTACATCAGTATTTTACATCTGTTGCGTCAGCGAGGTCACGTGACTAGTGTCACGCCACCTGCTTTCTAGAACTATCCCGTTCCTTCGGGAGTGCTCTAGCATTTACTAGATTGGGGGGTGGTCTGATATATATAAGATGGTCACGGCGTGACGTGACAATGTGTGTGTAGACAGTGAGTAATTGATCTGCAGTCAGAGAGAATTATTGAAGTTGAGCACGTTCGTTGTTATAGCGTTTGTTTTAGCGCGATTGTTGAAATTAAGTGTATCGTAAAGTTATATTCGGAAAGAATAAACCAGTTTTATTAAGTAAAGACTTGTGTCGTTAAAGTTTCGTAAGAACTAATTTACGGAAAATCAATTAACAAACGGAGACGTAACACATCAGTATTTTTCCCATACATTAAGTGCTCTGGTTGAGGCATAATACTTGTATCTTCCTTCGTTAAAACTCAAGAGAATATATAATCTTTTGAGATCAACTCCCCACTATCATTTTTAAGAGGTCCAATCCCTATCCTAATATTTTGCTTACCCATCATATACCTGAAAAATTCTTTATTGTTTGATTTAACTCTCTCAACCAACCCTCTTTCGTATACAGTTTTTGCCCTTTTGACTTCCTTTTTAAACAGGTCTCTTGATTTCCTATAGTCTTCCGAGTCCTTATTTTTGCCAGTAAGTTTAAATTTTTTGATTTTATTATGTTTATCCATAATATGATCTCTTTTACTAAACTAACACACTGGCTTATTCCTCTCCTTTGCAGACCTATAAATCAGTCCCATTTTTATGTTTCTTTTCTTATTATTTTACTTCACAGATGACGCTAGCTTTATCAGGTGCAAGTAGAAGCTTAACCATTTGTTGATATCATAATCATATTCGTGGGGTTAGATTATTATAAGTACATGTAAAACAACTTGAAATACACACAGCAATGCCTTGATAGTTCTGAATTTAATTTACGCTGTAAAAATATTTGTTGTTAAGGTCATAATAGTCGAAAACGAAGTAAATTATGATTAAGACTTACTGTTCACCTCTGTTTGTATTATGTACTACAATTACAATTATTATTATAGGTTTCTCAGAAGTATGTTTCACTGAACAAGAAGGTAGGAATAAGATAATTAATAATAAATTAAGACTTAATTTGGAGTTGAGTGAGAGTTTTATGCCATTGATATTAGAAACATACGTTTCCAAGTTTCGTGTAAGTAACCAAAATGGTATATTGGCTTCAGTAGACTGCTCCTGCCTGTTTTGAACTGTTTGAAGCGTTATGGGAAGACGTTTTGGCTTTTTACATTTAAGTTTTATATGGAAACGGAGCAATTGTGACCTTCGACCTGAAGAAAGTCTCGGTATACAACTTGGAAATTAGAACCGAAACGTCGTCACATTGTACTTTAATTTGTAGACACAGGCAAGAGCAGTTGATTTAAGCAAAATTTCAAGTAAGATGATGACTTTTAAGATGTTTAAAAATTAAATTCTTATGGCATGTTCATTGTTCATGATTAATAATTAACAGTAATACAAAAATTGTATTCAACATAGGCCTATAATTTATACCAGACAGGGTACTAACAATAACACTAGTAACAGATAAGGCCAAGTCCTAACAAGCGAGTAGTACTGCAAATTTGTAATAATAATAATTTAATATATGGAAAAAAAGTGATAGGTCGCTATGCATTTTCTGTGTTTATCACCATCTTGTGTTGATTTTTTAGGCATAAATTGTTAGTCATAATCTCATGGTAAAATGAATTGCTTGAAATTTATCTTCCAACAATTTGGACTGAGTGTAGCCTAGTATTAGTAATTAGAGTGCTACACTGAAGTTAAGGGTCCATGTTTTGCATCCCATTTTCCATAAGATGAAGCTATGCTCTGTGGAATATTAGGTGCATTATAAGAGTGATGATCTTTGACTAGTATTAGTAAAGTAGCCCAAGAGTTGGCAGTGAATGGTGTGATTAACTGCCATCTTTCTGTCTGTCAGTTCAAAATTATTGATGACTAATGTTTGTAAAGCTTGTGTAGCTTTCTGTAAATACCTGACACAAACAATCGATAATTTTGAAAACTGAATACAAATCTGTGACAACCTGTCATAGTGTAGAGCAGTTATGTGTTTAACTATAAGAACATTAGTAAATATGTTACATTTACTATGTCTTAGTAAAGAAAGTTTTTTGCACTATTCCATATTATAGTGAGGTTTGAACTGAAACATATGTTAGAAAATGAGGGTAGGTACATATCCAAATGTAAGTTTAGGCAAAACCTCTCAGTCTAATTGGTGTCAGACAAATTTGTTATCAGCTTAGTTACTTTTGGTTTTCTTCTAGAAAACATCTTATAAGGCCAAGTAAAAAAAAAAAACATGTTTACCATCCAGACTTTTCAAACAAAGGAAGGAGGAGGTTGTTTTTTTTTTTAAATGACCTCTTTGAAAGAAAGTTTGCACCCTCTTTTTCATGATTGTTGCTTGTTTTCAAAGAGTCCATGTCAAACAGATATCATCTTTGTTTCATTTTTTCATCAATATGATATCAAATTTATGACAAATAAAGAAAAAGAGCAAGATGAATCAACTGTGTTCATTTCATTTTTTATTCAAAAATCTTTTTTTTGTCTTTGTATGATTGAAAAAATGGGTAGTAATATAGCATGCAGTCTACAAAAATATTGTTACGTATCTGCTCGTTTGTTAATTTCCCATAAAATTCTTTCCGAAGAACTTCAGCGATAC
>NW_013672184.1:11113-15824 GCF_000517525.1 Limulus polyphemus
TATAATTCACAAAGATTCATGCACTTTACTTATGGTCACTACTGCTCACTTGACTCAATTATCTGTCACTATATCTCTATCTGCAATTATATCTCCGCTTTATTTGCCAGGCTTATATACAAAAAATAGAGGGCATCTGGCAAATGCTACAGTTGCCAGGAACAGTCATTATCCTTCTAGAAACTCGTGACGTGTTACCAGCATTACGTGCCTTCCGCTGTCATAACAATATTTACACTATAGCATGTGGTCTATACAGATAATATCATCATCACCATTTTAACTTTTGTTTACTTGCAATTGGCACTATTTATTATAAATAACACTTTTAAACTAATAAAGTACAAAATATCATTACATAATGTTTTGGAGGCAAATATAATCGGAATGAAATAAATTCAAACAATCAAAACTAGCACAATTATAACCTAACCAAATTTAAGGTACTCTTTTGAAACACACAACTTATTAAATCATTATTGCTGAACAAAAGTAGTGAGCAGTTAGTCCAACCTTTATTTATATATATATGTTTTTTTTAATTAATCAATTTCAGTACACTGTATTTTGAGTTGTGTTGCAATTTAACTCGTACTGAAATCTTTTATATGAATTTTCTTTTTTTAGTTCGCAGACCTTGTTATAGTAGAGACTATGGCCAAGGAAGTATTGTATGTGTTTGTAACTCAACATACTGTGACACATTTAGGCCTCAACTCAAGCCAAAACCAGAAATTCTGACAGTGTATGAAAGTAACAAAGAAGGGAAGAGATTTTATGAGAAAACTGTGAAATTCACATATGGATCAAACCTATCTGGTAGATTTCAAAGTGATTTTTTGATACAAGTTTTAGTTGCAGTCCTCTTTTGAAAAATCTTTCAAAAACTAAAATAAATAGTACAGTGTTGTATGTTTGAACAAAATTTGAATCATTTAAAATCATTTATTTATGTGTATTGAATGAAAATTAGTTATATACATGTCGTTGTGTAATATTCATTTACAATACTGAAACCAGAACCATAATCAGAAGAGAGGTTCCTATAGAATTACTCTTTTTATGACACTATAGATACAAATGTAGTTTAAAACTGGAAGAAAATAAAAAAATGGCAAAATATGGCTTACTGTCATAAGTTTAAGTATTACTCAAAAAATTTATTATGAAATTTTACAGAAAAGTTGACTTCTGAGCTCACTTGATTGAGTTATGTCCTCAGTCTCTTTACAAGTAGACTGTGTTTATCATTGGCTTACATAAGATGATAAAAATTATGTGAATGGACAATTATGTTAAGTTCGTTCTTCTACTCTCGATCTGGTAATTCTAAAGCTGTATCATGAAACTGTAATTTTGTGTGAAGAAAATACAAGTAAATAGATTACTATACTTTCTATTTTCTTGTTTTAAAAATACATTTTGACTGTATGTGCAGGTATGCCTTAAGAACATGTTGAAACAGCTGTTGTGGGATAAGTGTTTTTCAATTGAAGACAAAACTACAGATATGTATAGTGTACATACTTCACATTTGATTGTTAAACTACAGACATGTATAGTGTACATACTTCACATTTGATTGTTAAACTACAGATATGTATAGTGTACATACTTCACATTTGATTGTTAAACTATAGACATGTATAGTGTACATACTTCACATTTGATTGTTAAACTACAGACATGTATAGTGTACATACTTCACATTTGATTGTTAATGGATTTCTCTTTGCTACGATATTCATTTACAGTTCTATATTTTATACTAGTGGTAAAATTAGTTTTCCTTAAGAAATTTTTGTCAAGATTTTTGTGTAAAAAATCACTTATGCTGTCATGAATAAGCATGATGTATCAAGACTTTAATTTGATTTTTCTTGAATAACATTGGTATGAGACTTGCAAAGCTCAAATAAAAACCTGTAAGTTCACACTCATATTTACCATTATTATTATTATTAACTTAATTGTGGAAAAATACAAGCTTGTGATGTAGTTTATGATGATGTAAAATTATAATATTCTAAACTCTGAGGCTCTTGCTGTAGCTCTGAAGATGATAAATCTGTTATCCACTTACCTTCTGAACCATAGAGATTTAAAGGACTCCAGCTACTCTTCTAGCCACTTTATTTCATTAGCCAAAGGAGTCAGTTTGAAGAACTTAACTGTACCATTTACTTGATTACAGAGTGTTGTTGAATATAAAACGAGTTGTTTTGGTTGTTAAATTCATAAAGTTGACAAACATGTTTAGAAAACTATATATTTTTAGTCATTGTAGGATGAGTTTTGGTTGTTTGGTGTCTTCTATAAGGATATTATTATATAAAAAACTATAAGTACATCAAAACTTGTGTGATAAACAAGTTTTGTATTCCAACTAAAAATTAAAACTATCTTTTAAAACATCTATATTATTAGCAAATTTTCCCAACAACTTAACTAAAAACCTGTTACAGCATAATTGTGGATACTGATGTTTGAAATTATTGGACCAGTGGACATCTTTATGTACCTCAGGATGTCCATAATACTTTCAAAGATGACTTTTTGATGGTCTGATATCTACATGTCATGTTTGAGTTAATACATTTTTAGTTTCAAAAGAGATATCATCATAATTCATTTTCTGTTAAAGCAGGTTGTTTTACCCTTTATATACACATAATGTGAATGCATGCAGAACAGAATTGTTTCTGAACACACTACTCATCTCTTCACAGAAGAGATAGCTAATATCCCTTGCCAGGTCTTTGAATGAGATCTCTCCCCCTTAGAGAAGTATAATGTAGTCTGTTTTTGGTTTTAATGTTTTGAATTAGGCCTTATACCTTATTTTATTCGTAGATTGGAGGTTTCTACAGTGTGTTATAAAAAATGCCTAGGCCTCTTGTATGTAATTGAAGTCCTTACAAAGTCGTAGCTGTTTTGTCTATAAAATGTTCGAGGTTATTCTTTGTGTTTCTGGAACCGTGTATTCTGTGAAAGGTGGTGTACAACAAATTTATAATCTGTATGGGAAACAACTTTTTAGTAGCATATATGGTAATGTAAATATATATGTGTTTTGAGATAAGGATTCGTCTACAGTAGGTACCTGTAACTTATTGGTGATAAATTTGACAATAAATGAACAGCACACACTGTACTTGTTTTTAAAATAATTTATATATTCTGGAACTGTGTATTTTGTGAAAGGTGGTGTACAACAAATTTATAGTCTGTGTTGGAAACTTCTTTTTAGTATCATATATGATAATGTAAATATATATGTGTTTTGGACTAAAGATTCATCTATAGTAGGTGCCTGTAACTTATAGGTGATAAATGTGACAATAAATGAACAGCACGTACTCTACTTTTTTTTAGAATAATATATATATTCAAAATAAGTTAAACGTATGTACAAAATTCTTTACACTATGGAGATCACAGTTGTATCTTAAACATTATATAGTTCTCTTCCTGTTGTCAAAAGTCCACTTAGGCCAATTCAATTGCTTTAGAATTCAGTTGACAAGCTGAACTATTTTTCTGTATTTTTATTGCAATAGTATCCATGTATAATTCACTTACGCTGTCGCATGAGTTACTGCAGTTGTCCTGAACTTCCAATAATCATCTTTTTTTTTGTACTTCCAATAATTGTCTGCTCTTTGTACTTCTAATAATCGTCTGCCTTTTGTAAACGTCCACACAGGTGGGTTCAATTAGTTTAGAACACCCTTTGACATGACAAATTATTCTCATTATCTCTCTCAAAATCTCACTGTAACATATCAACCATTAGGCCATTCATTCCCATGATGGTTAACTTTGTTTTCTAACTTTTCTCTGACTGAACTTCTCTTTCATGTGACTACTTTTACTCTCTTTCTGCTCGTCTGGTCGCAGCTATTTATACGTCTATCACTTGGGCCTTCTAGAAATCTCCATAGCCTTGACATCAATGAATTACAATCACAAAATTAATTCATTAATAATACTACCTGCACTGAACAGTCTTTTATATCTGACAGTCTGACTTTCATTGTAAGGATTGGTTAGGAAGAATTATCTAAAAAATAAAGTATTGGCAATTCTTTTAAGATAGAAATTTATAGTTAGTTGGTGACTCAAATCAATGATCAATTACTTGTCCCAAGAGTCTGAGAAGATTTCTTAAAATCCTGGATTGTTGTATTGTGTTTTACTGAAGAGCTTGGAAAACTGTAATAATGATCAAGCTATTGAGTAAGATCTGGAATTATTTCTAGAAGAAGCTAGTCAATTTCAGTGGTCAGTGAGTGCACATTTTGTAACGAAACACAGGCCAACAGTGCTACTCAAATGATGAAGCACCTCATAATTACCAACCAGTATTTTAGGTATATGTGAACCTTCAAAATGTCAAGTGAGCATGACAGGTCAAAGTGGAGTGGTGGGTCATCTGCAACCATTCTGGTGTGTTAATACAATGATCAAAGGTGACAAATCAATGCTGTGTGGAAGGGGTTCCTACCTTTGGCAGCAGTAGAAGAGTGTTTGATATTTTTCAACCATTAGAATTTTTTGCATTCATTCTGTTCAACTAGCAGCTTATCAGGCAGATGGTAGCACTGCCTATGTAGGGATGACTCGGATTATTCATCAAAATGATATTTTAAATATCTCTTCAAAAGATCATCAGAACTTTACAATACTATACAGTGTTTCATTTTATAAC
>NW_013672184.1:16450-18666 GCF_000517525.1 Limulus polyphemus
TTGTTCATTTTGCTGTATCTTTTTATTACATGATAACTCAAAACACAAAACAATAGTGTCAACCAATTTCACTGAGGTGACATTGTTACAAACAAAGTATCCACTCTTATAAGTATTATCAACTAGAAGTAATTAAAAACAAAATAATATTTCTAGTGCAAACAATGTTATCATTACCCCTTGAAGTTAGCTTTCTTACAGAAATATGGTGTTCCTTTAAAAAACATAAGTACAGGGTGAAACAGGAATTACCAGCCAATAATAGATACAGTTGGAACCTCATTGTATTTATAACCAAGTTATAAATACAACCTTCCTATGTCTATTGAAACACTGCATTAAAAACACATTTCCAAATGCCATCCCTGATATGTTGTTTGCGTTCGTTTTGAAGGATTGATAATAGCAATCCCTACATTTACTTCCTTTTTTAAAGTTTTTTCTTTACTTTTGTGTATTAAACCCAAAGTAATAGATGTCAAGACTTGAAGGAAGATTAGAAGATTGAAGCCATGGACATTACACAAAGATAGTGGAGCATATCCTAGTGTGGATCTTGTGGTTGTTTTATATGATTTGGTAGAATACAGAATGCGGCAGAAATTATGAATAGCAGTAAATATTTGTACTCTGTGTCAGTCTCATTCTCTGTAATACAAATACACCGATTGGGTAACATATGAGATCTGTGAACTTCCTGTAATTTGTGGACCCAGCCAGCTCTACTTTTCCAGAAATCCTTGAGATACCACAGTAGAACTAACCTTGTAGGGGTCAGAAGTTGACTAAATTTGGTATGTGACTATTGACCTTTCCACCTACTGCATCTGTTTACAAGTATGCCAAGAAGGCATTCAGTTATACAAAACTATTCAGAACAGACTGAACAGCTAAATATGATACATAGCACCATGATCTCTACTTCCTTCAAGATGAAGTCTTGGACTTGGCAACAGAGAAAAGGGAACAGCATGGATTGAGAATGAAGAACAAAATCTGGCAACTTCAGTTGGAAACACTAACAGATCCAGAGCTAGCAACGTCAGGAAAAGGAAATTAGTAAGGATGAAAATAGTGACATATAAAAGAAGTAGTGTATATGGTTTATTTTTCTTGTTGAGAATGACTGTTAGTGGTTAAAACCATTTGTTTTACTACATTTATTCAGAAATACTAAAATATTTAATAAAATAAATCTGTATAATTATGCCTATGCTTTGTTTTTTTGTCTAAAGCAAAACAGCTTCAATAATGGAGTTACCAGTGCTAAGTAAGTATTCAACATTGGCCTTACCAGCAATGTTTTGGGGTATTGTAATATTAAGTTTCACACCTGGAAAGAAACAATTGTGGGTATTTTCTAGAAAGTTAATATTCCTAACTTTATATAAAAATAATTTAATATGTGTCATCTATTACAAATGAAGCTTTCTAATGATATAAAAAATAATTCTTGTTCTAAGTTTTACTTAAAATGATGATAAAAGTTTACAAAGTATTGTACGAATCTTATCACTAAAAGTTTGATTGTAATATGACAGTTCACTGTGCATAAACTTTGTATTTGTCAGCTAACAAATTTAGATACATCTTTTTATTATTAAAGAAGAACAACATGAGCAACAGAGATATTGTTTATAATATGAAGAGAGTTTGGCCTCAAGCAGTAATTCATAAGGTTGCAGTTGAGAACTAATGAATAATGATAGATTTAAATTGATTACTATTTAATTAATCTCATGTTTATGAAACAAGAACACATATAACATATTATCTTGTTGTTCTCTTCATCAGAAGTTATTTTCTCAATGTCATTTGATATATCTTTACATTAGTTTTATATATTTAGGTCAATATGAGACTGTTGTCACAGTAAACAAATCACAGAAGTTCCAGGAGATACTAGGATTTGGTGGAGCTTTCACTGATGCAGCTGGTATAAACATTGTTAGTCTACCAAAGAAAATGCAGGATATGCTTATTTCATCCTACTTCAGTCCAGATGGTATGTTATATATCTCATTCAGCCTAATGTAAAATACCAAGGTATATATAACACATCATCTAGATTGTAGCAGGATGAAATAAGTGTTAATATATTGACATTGGTATTTTACATTAGGTTGAATGAGATATATAACATACCATCTGGACTGAAGTAGGATGAGATAAGTGTTAATATACTGCCTCATTCAGCCTAATGTAAAATACCAAGG
>NW_013672184.1:19666-42254 GCF_000517525.1 Limulus polyphemus
ATGTCTCTCATGAAACAATACGTAAACATCTAAGAAATATGGGAAAACTCCATAAAAAAGGTGTTTGGTGCCTGACGAACTCTCTGATGATCATCGTTTCCAACATGGGAACATTACTTCGTGTCATCTGGCGCATAATGCACATGAACCATTTTTGGATAGAATTGGCACCAGTAATGAGAAATAGATTTTCTGTGTGAATATTAAACACCAAAAATAATGGCTCAGTCCTAGAAAAAAACCACTTCCGACCCCAAATCCTCGACTCCATCCACAGAAAGTGATGCTTGGGACATCAAAGGAGTAATTCATTTCAAACTCCTTTAATCAGGCCATTAATGACCTGATTGTAAGATGGAAAACCATCATTGATAAAATGGAGACTATTTCATCTAATAAATGTTTTGATATATAAGTTATTTGGGTTTTTTCATCTAAAAAAAAGCAACATTAATTTCTTGATGACCTATTATTATTGCAAATTTAATACAGTAACAAATACACATCATTTCAACAAGATTTGTAATCTTCAGTTAAAAGTGTTCTTCATTACCTTTTCCAGCTAACTTCTTGTCTCAAAGTGGGTTCCTTGTCATCAAATTTGAATACCAGTTTATTGTACATTGGTACATTAACATTTATTTAATTTCACCACATGCCATCAAGACAGCTGTTTATAGAATGTAATAAATGTTTGTCTTGATTTAGAATACAACAAGAATATTTTAATAGTTTTGTACCTTCATATGATTATATTTGTGTGAAGAATGAACACTAAGAAATGTGTGTAATTAGAAGTAATCAAAGCATAACATTTTATGTGACTGACTACAAACTTGAACAATTTTTAAATTATTTCTTTTCCCAACATTTCACTTAATATTCACTAAACAGTAAACAAATAAATAAAAGTTAATTACTCCAGAATATGCTGAAATGTCACAAGAGCTGTACCGAGAACATAAAACTGTTTTGTGTCGCCTGAAGCTAACTAAATAAACTCAAGTATAAAGTATGCAAAGTACAAAATGATCAGATTTCTTTCAAACATAATTTTAAATTCTGTAAAATATACAACAATAATCAGTCCATGTGTGTCAGTTAAGTAACTTGTGTTCTGTCAGCAAAATCTGGTACTTTGAAAATTAATTGCATGTCAACAGATTTGTAACTTCTTGCTTAGAACTGAATTAGCTGTAAGCCTCATGTAAGAAAGTAAATATTTCACTAAAAAACGTACTTTCTTGATAAATCAGAAATTATTCTGGTTACTAATTAGCTATTTATTATAGAAAAACATTGCCTTTAATAAACAGTCATTCTATAAATATTTTTCCTGAAGAAATAAAAAAAACATTATTTCAAATTATGTGCAAATAAACATAAATGGCCTTGCCATTTTCAGGTCTTGAATATTCAATTGGAAGAGTACCTATTGCAAGCTGTGACTTCTCAACTCACGATTATTCATATGATGATATTCCTGGAGATTTCAACTTGACTTATTTTCAGCTTACTAAAGAGGATCATTTATACAAGGTGAAGAATATGATATTCAAATATGTAGATCAAACATTACAAGTTTTGAATTGGGATTTATTTTCAGCTCACTAAAGAGGATCATTTATACAAGATGAAGGGTATGATATTGAAATATTTAAATCAAACACTGAAAGTTTTGAATTGAGATTTACTTTCATCTTACTAAAGAGGATCATTTATACAAAATGAAAGATATGATATTCAAATATGCAGATTAAATGTTAAATTAATGATATTAACATCTATTTGTGTTTTTGGAATAAATGCACTATTACAAACTGAAATTACTGTAATTAAACCACCATCAGAACTGAAATAAAAAAATTAGAAATGTTGCTCCATACAGCTATAAAATGTTTACACAGAAATTACTATTTATAGTAACTGAGATTAGTTTATTTTGATTTTATTTCTTATGCATTTCATAGATTCCGTTAATTCAGAAAGCCATGAACGTAAGCTCCTTTCAAATTCTGTTCTACGGGAGTCCCTGGAGTTCACCTGCATGGATGAAAACTAACGAAAATATGACTGGGAAGGGCACATTAAAAGGAGAGGTTGGAGGCAAATATTATGAAACATGGGCAAATTATTTTGTCAGGCAAGTTCTCATTTACCTAATTTTGTGATCTATACTGACCATATTTAGCTTTTGAATTCTAACCCAGCATACATTATTGGGTCATAAATTGGCACATTTTCTAAGAATAATGTATGAATATTTATGAATTCAAATTTAAAATTATACAAACAATGCATTTCACATAGTATGTATATTTTCCAACTTAACTATATTTGTTTAGATTTCTCAAAGCATATGCAGCTTACAACATAACTTTCTGGGGTATCACAGCACAGAATGAACCTCTAAATGGTTTTCGAGACAACTTCCCATTCCAGTGTCTTGGTTTCACACCAGATTCTCAGCGAGATTTCATCAAATTTCACCTTGGCCCTGCTCTAGAAAAAGCAGGTTTTGGACCCAACAAGCTACAACTTATGATCATGGATGATCAGAGGCCTCTTCTTCCTAAATGGGCAGAAAAGGTAAACTTAATTTCAACCACTTCAAAGTAAGAAATAATTGTCTCCACTAAGTTACTGCCTTGTGATAATTCAAATTTAAAAATGGATCACAAACTCAATTAAACATTTGTGCTATTTACTTTAAATGTGTTAATACCTATTATAGTGCTACTAAAAATCTATTTGTGAAAGATTTGGGACTTTTTACTCTTTTAATCATTCTAAATTGTCATGGTTTTCATATTTTTCACTTCTAACGATCTATCATTGTAATAATAATATATATACAACTTTCTTTTTCTCTTTAACAGTTATTCAGCAAAACACTAAGAGCTTTATGGTTCACTAAAATATATTAATAAAGAAGTATTTAGTTAATTCATACTCATACAAAACTTTTTACTTAATTGGAAGCACTTGTTTTAGGTACTCCAAGATCCTGTAGCAGCCAAGTACGTGAATGGTATAGGATTTCACTGGTACATGAACCTTGTGGCACCACCAAAGCTGTTAGACATAACTCATGAAATGTTTCCTAACAAATTTCTTCTGGCAACTGAAGCTTGTGAAGGGTCTTTTCCTTGGCAGAAAAACAAAGTTATTCTTGGAAGTTGGGAACGTGCTGAAAACTATGCTCATGATATCATACAGGTAAAGTTATAATTTATTACAAACTTTAACTTTTTTTATACTTTCATTTCTTACTAACACCAAGGTACAAAATAATGAATTTTCATTAAAGGTCAAAGTGACAAGCTGTAACAAAACCATTAGGTCAAACCATGAAAATGGTAGATCAAATAATTGGTGGTATTTTACTGTATCCTAATTTACATTTTGCTTTTAGTGATTTCTTCACTATAGTCTTACCATGTAATGAATCATGAACCTGATGGAGATAGTAGTTACCTTTTTGTAACCTAATGCTAATAAAAAAACAGATATGAAACGTGATATTCAAAGCAACTTAATATGTTTAAGGTAAAGAAAATGTTTTTTATCTTTTGTATACAAATTAAAGTGCATTTTAAACCTCAAAATATGAAATCACTCTTCATGTCTAAACATGACGAGTTCCTTACACTACACAGTACATCACAAGTTCTTTACACTGTACTGCACTAACACATAGTAAGTTTCTTACACTACACAGTACATCACAAGTTCTTTACACTATACTGCACTAACACATAGTAAGTTTCTTACACTACACAGTACATCACAAGTTCCTTACACTATACAATACATCACAAGTTCTTTACACTATACTGCACTAACACATACCAAGTTTCTTACACAGCATTGTACATCACAAATTTTGTGTACTATACTGCAACACTTCACAACTTCTTCACACTGTTACACATCTTATATTCATCACACTACAGTATACATCAAAGACATTGTTCACTACTATACATGTTGTATCCAATACACTACACATCACATATTCATTACCGTATACTGCACATCACAAGTTCTGCATACTACACTATACATCACAGATTTTGCATACTACATATGTTTCTCATACTATACTATACAACATATGTTCTTCACATTATTCCTATGATGAATCAACTCATATTAGGAGGTTGTGAATTTAAAATGAAAACTTACATCATCATCATCATCATGACAAATGGCAAATAGTCTTAGAATAAGATATGGTTCTACAATGCATACGGTGTATTTAATTTTCCGACAAGGTACCTTACTTCCGCTCACATAAGTAGCTATTCTCTTTCAGTGCTGCTCTCTATTTGGGAATTTTTTTTGCATTCCACAAGCCTTTCATCTCCCAAGCACCCCTAAATTCACATGGTTTAACTGATTCTTGCATGCAAATTATTATGCAACAAACCACTACAAATAGGAGGTTGTGAATTTAAAATGAAAACTTACATCATCATCATGACAAATGGCAAATAGTCTTAGTATAAATATGATTCTACAATGCATACAGTGTATTTAATTTTCTGACAAGGTACATTACTTCCGCTCACATAAGTAGCTATTCTCCTTCAGTGCTGCCATCTATTTGGAAAATTTTTTTGCATGCCACAAGCCTTTCACTCCCAAGCACACCTAAATTCATGTGGTTTAACTGATTCTCGCATGCAAATTATTATGCAACAAACCTTTACAAATAGTAGTCCCACACATCCATGTGACTCCCTCTATGCTATTCTACCTAACTATCACTTCTCGTTTGGCAGTGCTCATGTTCAGATGTGCTCTCTTCAAGTTGTTTTTTTTTCTTTTCGTATCTTTGGTCTAGGGGATCTTCATGTAATACCTCTTCCTCCTTCCCTCATGTTAGGGCATTTGTCATCTTCAGTCCTTTCCCTCCACACATGGCTTCTTTGATTTTGGGATTTTCTGGGGTGGGACACTGTCTTGTAACTTTGTTTACCATCTACTTCTAATAGGTACTTACAGTTGGCCCTTTTTCTCCATTGGTCTATTTCTTGTTCTACTCCTGTGCATTTAGCATCATGTAGAGTACTGTGATGCTATATTTTATTTTATTTTTTTGGTCTGAGTCATTGCCATCTTCATTCATGTTCCATATCTGGCACCTTACCATTCTTTACCTGTCCTACCTATGGGTTTCTCCATTCGTTGTGTATGCTCAATGATGATAGAAATTCTGGATCATTTGGTCCTGTCTCAATCACTTCTTGGTTCCTCCCTGTTTTTAATATGTAATCTTTGATTACAATCGGTTGGGCAATTTCTACAGGACTGGGAATGCTTGTGATACATGTTCTTAATTTTTATTTCTCAGGATGCTATTTTAGGTTGTTTTTTTTCACCACATGATTTGGTACCAGTTTCGTGCCTTGCCCTTTGGGCTTGTTTCAGTTCTATATGTCTTTTCTCGGGTGGTCTGCATTTTACCCGAATTCTGCATTTAGAAGGATTTTACTAACACTATTCTTGTACTTCTGGCTTTGGTTAGCTCCTTTCTCCTTCCCTCTTAGACTGTATGCACTGATGGTTGAACATATCCCCCATGATTCTTCCTCCGCATCCAGATTTGTTTCTCTTCCCTGATACTCATCTCCAAAGTTGGAGGCATGGGTCGATCAGCAGGAAGCTTCAGGACAGTGATCTCCAGATGAAAGGTTTTACCATGTTAACACCTTGGCACTTGCGGCAGCTCAGCGTGCTGTAGTTCACTTTCTTCCTCTTGTCTGGATTTGACTAATGTTTCATTCTGATTATCCAGTGGTGATGGTTTGTATTACTTGTCAAGGGGGCACTCATTCTTGTTCTCTTTGAGGTAGACAGTGGACCTACCTTTTTTTTACCAACACTGGTTTCCTGGTGTGTTGTGTTCTAGGTGTTTTCATCCTCGTTGCAGATTGCCTTTCTAGTCCCGACACACTTTCTCCCAAGGAATGGCCTCTCAAACCTCAAATTTTCAGTGGCTCTACTTTCTGTGTGGTACTTCTCCATGGGAAGCATTTGACTCCTTTCTCAATTCCAAGCTAACTCTTGTTTTGGTCTCTGATACATCATCCATTTGCCCTGGAGGTCGATACATTCAAACAGGATTAGAATTGGTCTTCTTGGCTGTTTTGGCTTGATATGTTCTTTTTGTTCTGGATCGATTTTTTTTTCATCATTTCTACTTATTGCCATCTTCAATCTTTATTCTCAGTCAAACCTGGATGATCTTCTCTGTCCCGATAATGCTCAAGGTTGCTTCATTGCTTTCATGGTATCTTTCTGTTGACTCCATTTCCTGCAGTTTCCCTCCCTTGCACCACTCCTCTGTTCGTGATTTTTTTCCCTTGTCTCCTCTTTCCCATAATCACTTCCTATTGTCTTCACTCTGTTCAGACACCTTTTACCTGCTTCTCAACCTCGTCATCCATTGGAGGTGTTTCATCTGTCAAGCACTGGGACTAAACTTCATATGTTCATCTCCTATTATCTGCTTTGGGTAGCTGTTTCTGCCTTGTCAGGGTACCATCTTCCATTCTGTTGCCATCCTTTACTCTTCAGTGAGACTGTAGCTAGATAATTTTTCTTTCTTTTCTTATATATATATATTATTTTTCAGGGGTCTGTCCCATATTTTGACCAGGATCCCACTCTGTGGCAAGTGGTGCCTGTCCAGTTATACTTAAATCATTTAGAATTGTACTAAAACCCACAATGTAAGGCCATGTTGACTTCATTTTCATAATTTCCATTACAATCACATAAACTAGAGATAGGGTGTTCCACAATATCGCTTTCAGGTTATCTTTGTTTCATAAATATGCCCATTCTAGACTTCATGGGTAAAGCAGAAAGGAAATTGCTACCCATCCCTGTGATTCCTTAGATTGAATAAATCTGGTTTGGTCTGCTTTACAATATAGGGTTTCGTATTCACCCATTGCACTATCTCTAGTGTGAACATTCCTCTGAACTCTCCAACATGTTTTTCTCCCTGTTTCTTCCAGTGGAGTAAAAGAGTTCTTACCACTTTCGAGTTCCAAGCCACTGGGGTGATGGACCATGGAGGTATTCTCCTGAATGACAGATATATACATTATAAACAATATAGACTCCAGTTGAGAGTAGGGAGGTGGTGTTCTGCTAGTGACAAGATATCCTCCAAATGGATGCTCCATGTCTGCATGGGTTTGTCCAAGAGGATGTTGTAGCTTTGGAGTGTGCAGTCATAATGATTGGGACCCCTCATCCTACACCCACATGGAAGTCAGTTCCCGGCAGTTGAGCTTTGGATTTAGAGCTGAACCAATCAACATATTGTCCATATTCATGTTTTGCCGATTGGAAACCCTCATCCTACTCCCACATGGATGTTGGTTCTCAGTGGTTGAGTTTTGGATTTAGAGCTGAACCAATCAACATATTGTCCATATTCGTGTTTTGCCGATTGGAAACCCTCATCCTACTCCCACATGGATGTTGGTTCTCAGTGGTTGAGTTTTGGATTTAGAGCTGAACCAATTGACATGATGTAGTGTGATGGCATAAATGCAGTTCACCCTTTGATTGGGATCTCTCATTCTACCCCTGCATAAATAACAGTTCTCAGAGGTTGATTTTTTTGGATTTAGAGTTTATCTAATCAATATAAGCAGGAGATTACACTTACTTGGATACTTGTCCTATGGATAAGTGAACAGCATTTCTTACATGTCCAAAGGGCACAGTCACTTGTTCGAAGTTTTTGAATAGGGCATGACACGAGTGATAACCACAGATTGATACGATCACTCAACTACAGGCAGAGAGCAAAAGAACCATACACCTAATTAAGCTTTCCAAACAATTTAATTATATTTCATCTGCCAATTACTGCTCATCCTCAAGCCATCCTCAAACACAAGTGGGGAACAAAAGAACTATAAACCTTACCGTCCTTTTCAGAAGAACTATAAACTATGCAGCCACATTTCATCAGTAAATTCTGGCTCATCCCATTCCACTGCAACATCTTAATCCTTCTCTTTCCCAAGCTCACTCTTCAAATCCTCTTCAGTTCTGTCCTCTTGTCTTCCCATGGATTAAACCTTGGTCTTCTGCTCCTGATTGTTTATGTCAAACACCTTTCAGCTGCTCTGTCAGCTTTACATTTCTCCACTGTAGGGCCTTCAATTGAGAAGAACATAGTCCTCTGGTATGGAGAGGTGCTACTTGGCTTAACATTTTTGACAGTCCTGATCTAATGATAGTTAGCTAGCTAGCTGACTTTTATGTACACTCAAATGGAGCTCTTAATGCTAGCTGGCCAGCTCAATAGTCCATGCTAGTTAGCTTTGGAGCTTAATTAGTTGTGTGTATATGTGTATGCGTGCGTGCATATCTAGGAACAAGACTTCTGGGCAATGAACGTTTCCCTGGCTACCGCGCTTGACCTAGGCCTAACTATTGTTTGTGTTGCCATCTTAGAAATGGAATTACATCATAATTATGAGGTGGGTTCTAGGACACCTCTAGGTCCCTGGATTCATGATGAGACAAATAATGGAATAGAGGTAACAAACTGGCAAACACGGATATTCTCTGACATTTTCAATAAGAATTTCCACTTGTCTAATTGAACAAGTACAAAGATGACTTCACTTGTCTTACTACACATTTTACTTGTCCTGGACAATCAGACAAGCTTTGATGTCAATCCCTAATAAATCCTCACACATGTCTTTAGGGTGTCCCTGGCCCCTCACTCATTTTGCCTCGGATGCATTAGCATGATGTTGTGGGTCATGGTGATTGCTCCACTTCTTTCTCTTGCACTACCCTTCAATGTTTTTGTGCAGAAGATGTTGCTGCATTTGAAGTAGTTTCAGTCTGTTTGATTTCACTGGGATATATATATATATATATATATATATATATTGTTATTTCACTCTACTCACATATGCCCCGTTCAGAAATCGGTGGTAAGATTTCCCCTCCAATCAGCAGAACATGAGGTAAAGATGGTATGATCCTCTTTCCTACCCCCGCAAGGATGTTGGTTCCTGGTGGTTGAGTTTTGGATTGCAGTTTGCTTACTGATGGTGTGATCCCCATCCTACCCAGATGTTAGTTTCCTGCAGTCGATTTTTGAACGCAGTTGACTTTACGTGTATGGTCTGTTGCACCCTAGCCACTCTACACCTTGGGACACACCCCTTATTTTACCCACATTTTGTTCATCAGGGTGATTTAAACTATAAGATATTGTGGTTAGGATCACTGTCCAACTGTTTTCTCCCCCATTGGGATGTGCTCCTCGCAAGTTTCTGCCCAGATCTGTTGCACCTCTTCCACATCTGGATGAGGAGTATACCTATACATGTTACAGAAGTGGTTTTAGAGGGTGCTTCTACTTTCTCCTTCGCACTGGTCCCTTCACCTATTTAATGTGGGATTCTGGCTATGTATGTGAGCAGAAGTAAGGTACCTTGTTCAAAGTTATAATTTTCCTACACCTAAAATGTATTTCTGATGGGTACTTACTTCCGCTCACACTTCCCACCCTTCCTCCACATTGTCAACTGGTGCTTACATTTCTGCCTAAATTTGAAGGGTGTCATTTGGGTGTGTGGCACTACTACTTGTAGAGCTTTGTTGCGTAATAATTTGCGTACGAAAATCAGTTAAACCACGTGAATTGAGGGGTGCTTGGGAGTAAAAGGCGTGTGGCATGCAAAAAAGTTTTTGCAAAGAACAAGAATAGCTATGTATGTGAGAAGAAGTAAGTACCTGTTGGCAATATATTTTCAGTGTAGGAGAATTATAACATTTGTAATTAATATCACAATATTATATTCTAACAACCAATGAGACTATGAATAATTTTCAGAGCCCAAACAAACAAAATGTTAGATACGAATGTTTTGTGTGTGAGCCATTCCTTTTGGTTGTAACAGACTGTTGAAATGGTATCAGGTCTGTGTCTATTTTGCTTATAACAAATGCACACACTTGGAAAGGGAGACGTATAATTTCTTGGAAGGGCTAGCTTATTTGTATGATTTCACTTATGATTTGATATATAATCCAGGGTTAAAAATTACCCAAAAAATTACTTTACCTGCCACATTTTACTTATGCTATAAAAATTAACCTTCTAACTAAAGTCATCTTCCACCACTTCCTCGTTTATAAGAGAATGTTTGTTTTGGCAGTCTCTTTCATCAGAGGCACTCTCACTGTCATACTGAGTCCCAAGATGGGAGCCAGGAAACTTTTAGGTTAACATTCAGACGTTTTTTCATCAGAAGCAGCCCTCAGTCTTGTGTTAACATGGCCCTATATTCTGTAAAGCTAACAACAAAACAAAATCTACAGTGAAGCATTACTATAGTGGTGAAATTTACATTCTGTAATGAATATGGAAGAATTAGGCCAATAAAATGGAAAGAATAACAAAATAACAGTTTTGCACAGTACTGTACAGTTGCATTTTGATTTTCTAAATAAGGCAAAAGAAGGAGTGGCCAGACTGGAACACTAAGGGGTATTAGAACTGTAGTCCACAAACACAGAAATAGACCTACATGAAAATTGGAGGGAAAAGACAATTTATTGGTAAGAAGAAAGCTTAAACCATGCTTAAAATTGATTTTCAGTGCTAAATCAGCTCTATTAACTTCCTAGTCTTAAATTCATAATTGAAAATGAAATCCCTTCAGTGATAAAGGAAGATAATAAAACTTCACATCAAAAGATGGCTAGTGTGTTAATAATTCACAAGTGGTCTATGAACAACCATCTTCACTCTGTGTGACAGTTCTCTACATCAGTGGTAATGGAAAGCTCTCAGATCCCCTACACAATTCTAGCTATTAGTACACCTGTCAGATCCCACACACACAATTCTAGTTACTCATACACCTCTCAGTTCCCCTACACAATTCTAGTTACCAGTACACCTCTTAGATCCCCCTGCACAATTCTAGTTACCAATACACCTCTCAGATCCCCTACACAATTGTAGATAGATTTACAGTTAATAGTAGTGATTAAGGGTTGAATGCTGCAACTTGTTTCTATTTTAGGATTAAAAAAATATTTAATGTTGGTAACTAAGTTTTGTGCATTTATGTTTTGTTGTTTACAAACTACAGTATTCTATGTACACGATCAGACTGACATTGGTATAAACCTACCATTTATCCCATTATGTATAATGTCTAAATGTCATGTATTTGGAAAGTTAGACTGATTATAATTTTAATCTGATCACACTATTTAAATATTATAAGTTTGTAGTAAATTATTTAAAACATTTCTTACTATTCAACAGGACACTATGACAGAAAGTGTACAGTTTTTGACTGAGGACAAACTATTACTTCATTCCTTTTAAACATTATGTTTGAATGTATGTTCCAGATAATGTTTAAGGATTATATCCCCTTGCACAATTCTAGCTATTAGTACACCTGTCAGATCCCACATACACAATTCTAGTTACTCATACACCTCTCAGTTCCCCTACACAATTCTAGTTACCAGTACACCTCTCAGATCCCCTTACACAATTCTAGTTACCAGTACACCTCTCAGATTCCCTGCACAACTCTAATTACCACAGTACACCTCTCAGATTCCTTGCACAATTCTAATTACCACAGTACACCTCTCAGATTCCTTGCACAATTCTAATTACCACAGTACACCTCTCAGATTCCTTGCACAATTCTAATTACCACAGTACACCTCTCAGATTCCTTGCACAATTCTAATTACCACAGTACACCTCCCAGATTCCTTGCACAATTCTAATTACCACAGTACACCTCTCAGATTCCCTGCACAATTCTAATTACCACAGTACACCTCTCAGATTCCTTGCACAATTCTAATTACCACAGTACACCTCTCAGATCCACTGTACATATCTGGTTAATAAATACACCTCTCAGATCCCCTGCATCTGAATCTGTTGTAAGAGCTATGCTTACTTGTATGATATTTTGTTGTAGAATCATTATTTATATCCAGTTGAAACCATAAAACATCTGAATGTATTATGTTATTAAACAATGCTGACATGTATGATACAACTTGGGTAAAGTTGCCATATGATATGTTTACATAATTGAGCTAAAAAGCTAATACAAACTTTTCCCTATTTAAAGATAATTTTTTATTTGATTCCCTAGTTTTTAGTATTCTAAGCAAACAAATTGACTATCCTCTAAATATACATACCCCTTCAATAGTATAGGATTGCAATGGAATTCAACAATTTACATAAAGAGTAACTTAAAACTGTACTAATGCTGCTCAACTCTTGCAGGGGGAGTTTTCAGTAAAATGAGAGGGCAGGAGTGTTTTTGTTTCCTTCTTCTATATAAGGCCTTGATAGCAGGCTATAAGTGTACAAATTTAACAGGTATAACAGATCCTTTAGTTCAAGTATACAGATGTAAACAATCTATTAGATTATTTTTGTTACTAGCAGTAAAGGAAGAACAGCTGATAGCTAATGTTGTAAGAAAAATTAAGTGTCGTTTAGTTGTAAACGGTACTGAACAAGGCCCTGGCTCATACCTTTTGTCATAATATGTATCTGTGACTTGTTACTTTTGATCTCTATTTCCACAAGAAACAAGATGATTTATTATTTTAACTGAAATATGCTGTAATGATATGTAGGTATTTATGTAGATAATACTCAGTACAAGATGTGTTTAACCCTTCATGTGTAAGACTATTGGAATTATGTTTGAAGATGCCTCTAACTACTGATGGAGAACCTAATGTCTCACAAATTGTATTTAGCTGTATTTTATAATATAGATAGAAATAATTGTTATTGCTCTATTAAAACTATAGAATTTTGGTTTTCACACATTTGTGTTTTAACAGGATCTTCTTCACTGGAGTGTTGGATGGGTAGACTGGAACTTAGCTTTGGACCTTAGAGGTGGGCCAAACTGGGTTAATAATTTTGTTGATTCCCCAGTTATTGTCAATGCCACAGCCAAAGAGTTTTACAAGCAACCTATGTACTATGTCTTAGGACATTTTAGGTAAGGTTTTTGTACTTTCAGATATAACATTATAAAACTTAAAAAAACATGATCTATAGGCTTGTGATAACTTACAAGTAGCATGAACTCTTAGAATTATTTGAATGTAACTAAAGTTTGAGATCATGTTACATATTACTGTGTTCAGATCATGTTACATATTAATGTGTTCAGGTCATGTTACATGTTACTGTGTTCAGATCATGTTACATATTAATGTGTTCAGGTCATGTTACATGTTACTGTGTTCAGATCATGTTACTGTATTCAGATCATGTTACATATTAATGTGTTCAGGTCATGTTACATGTTACTGTGTTCAGATCATGTTACTGTATTCAGATCATGTTAGATGATACTGTGTTCAGATCATGTTACATGTTCATGTGTTCAGATCATGTTACATGTTACTGTGTTCAGATCATGTTACATGTTACTGTGTTCAGATCATGTTACTGTGTTCAGATCATGTTAATGTGTTCAGATCATGTTACATGTTCATGTGTTCAGAACATGTTACATATTACTGTGTTCAGATCGTGTTACATATTACTGTGTGTCTTGAATGATTAAATACTTCTATATTTTACATACTGAAGTGAAGAAACAGCTTATCATTATGATGTGTTTGCCTGAAAGAATGGAAGTCCATTAGATTTGATGTAATATTTTTTTTCTTTTCTCTACAAGGAGTACATCATATAACCTTGATGTGTCTGGTGTCATAAATAGTATTGTTCTTTTATCTTTCCTTAGTAGTGAATGAAACAGATATGATGTATACTATCCTACCAAAAGTCATGAAACACACCTCTGATTGCAGGAAAATGGGTGTAACAATGAAATATGCAAATATCTTGGCTTATAAAGGTGATCAGCGGTTCGCTTGGAAGTCATTTCCAACTTGTACTCTGAACGATGAGTACAAAGAAAGATCTAACAGAGTTTCAGAGGGGAAGGATAGTTGGATGTCATTTGGGGAAAATGTCTGTATGTGCTATTGTGCAACAATTAAACATTCCCAGGTTGACAATTGGCAGCGTGCTGAATAAATGGAAGTCCACAGGTGATAATGAGCCCAAAAAACGATTGGGTAGGCATAAAATACTGACTGACAGAAGCCAACGTGTTTTGAGAAGGCTGGTTACCTGATCTTGCCATCAAACCCTAGAGAATCTGTGTTTGGAGATGTGAGCAGCCACAGACAATCCTATAAGTGTTTCCACAACACACTGAGAGCTGCATGCCATGCATTTTCACGGAAGAGCTGCAGCCCACAAGCCGTTGATAACAAAAACAAATACATACCATCGATTGGCATGGAGCAAGGCACACTGAACCTGGACCGTGAATCAATGGAAATCGGTCCTGTGGAGCGACAAGTCATGCTACATGTTCTACCAGTCTGATGGACATGTTTCGGTATGGAGGATGCCTGGAGAATTCTTATTACCTGAGTGTGTTGTCCCAACAGTGAAGTTTGGAGGTGGCGGTATCATGGTCTGGGGGTGCTTCTCGTGTATGGACTAGGTCCACTGATTACAGTGCATGGATCCATGAATGATGTTCTGAACAATTCTGTGTGTCCTACATTGTAACAATTTTATGGTACTGGCCCTTACATCTTCCAACATGATAACACTCCATGTCACAAAGCAAGGATTGTGAATGCATGGTTTAAAGAGAATAACATCGGAACATTGCAGTGGCCAGCACAGAGCCTTAAACTCAACTTGATAGAACATCTTTGGGATGAACTGGAATGCAGAATTAGAGCAAGGCCAAGACGGCCCTCTTCAGTAGTGGAAATTACCAATGCTTTCAAGGAGGAGTGGAGCACAATACCACAAGCTTTCTACCAGAAATTAGTAGACAGTCTTCCACGACACATTGAAGCAGTCATTAAGGCCAAAGGCAGGCCAACGTGCTATTAATTTCTTGGAATAAAGATATGTTTTATTCATAACTACCCGTGTCCCATGACTTTTGGTAAGATAGTGTATATATTATTTTGTAAATGGAAAAGTCTTTTATATGAAAAGTATTTGTCACAACATGCTGACAGAGTAAATTTGAAGCTAATTATATATCCTATTAAATAATTTTTGTATAGACCAGCAAAGATATTGTATACTATATGAATTATGAATTTTATATATCATAAAAGACTTATGAATAGCATTTCAACTGATGTTTTGTATGTTGCATAACCAGTCAACCTGATTAACTCTGAAATTGAATGAAGGACTTCATTGATAGTGGCATGCAATAGATAAGTATTGTGGTCCAGCTGCTATTATATTCTTCTTACTGAGAACCATATAAGACTAGTAATGTTTAAAGTCATTATCAGTGTTATTGTGATATAATACCACACATACTACTGATCTATAGATCACTCTTTGCCAATGAGAGAAAAACCCTTATGTTGTGATTTTTCTCTCATGAAAAGTACTTTTTTTTTTAATGGATATTTTATACATATGAAGCAATTAAGGTGTTTGGTTCCCATATTCCAACTAATATGATTTGCTTTTTAAAATCTTCAAAGTTAGAATATTGTTATTGTTTTTCTCTTGAGCCAAAATATAGCCCACAACCAGATCATATAGGCCCATTTATTTCTTATTGAGCAGTTAGTACCGAACAAAATTATGCATACTTGTGTACTTGAGACTTATTACCTATGAATATGGCTAGAATGTCTTTAGCATGTGTTAAATTATTAGAATAAATTTTTGAATTTGATTTCCTAATCTGTCAAAATTTGAATTTCTTTAGCTAGAATATAAAAGTTGGTTAATTTAGAGTAATGACAATATATAATGGAACCAGAACTTATTTGTTCCAGTAAATTTATTCAGCGTGGATCGTATCGTATAGGAGTTTCTCAGACAGGGAGTTCTGGTCTCGAGGTAGCAGCTTTCATGACTCTAAATAGAACATCAGTTTTGGTGGTTGTGAACAGGTAAATTGGTTTTATTGTACATGTAAAAACTTCCTATGAAACCCTTTAATGACATAGTTTTAATTTTCTTCACAGGTTTTTAATGTTGGTATACCTTGCGAGTGATGAACCTGGGATTTGTTGTACATTTGTTATGTTCACAGGCTTTCAAGCAGCCATAAAAGTCTTAAATCATGTATAAAAAGACACATATTCCTACATAAATTCTAAATTTTTTATCAACTTCCTAATTTTTTTATGTTGACATTTTATTGTCCAATATTAATTGTAATGAAAATAATGCAAATACAACACTCTTGACACGACTCATATTGAAATAGCTGTATGTAGATTTTCACAGAGCTGTGTTGTTACTAAGTGGTACCTACTAGTCTATAGTTGTTACTGAATGGTATCTACCAGTTTATACTTGTTACTGAATGGTATGTACCAGTTTATACTTGTTACTGAATGGTATGTACCAGTTTATACTTGTTACTGAATGGTATGTACCAGTTTATACTTGTTACTGAATGGTACCTACCAGTTTAAAGTTTCTACATCTTAGCAGTTCATCTAAGTTAACTAAGGATTATTAAGGTGCTTCTTGTACTTATTCACTGAATACATATTTAAGTTGAAACAATTCATCCATGGATAATTTGATAATTAATTCCTAGTCACATTTTTTCCATTTTGTTCACACATTGTTAGGATCTTAAGTGTAATAACTTCAAAACTGTAGTAAGGCTTCATATGTATTTCTTACACATGTCAAAATTCATGGTGTTTTTGCACCTGAGAAAACTTTTTTTTTTTACATAATCATAGCAATATATATAAGAATTGTAAGGCATATTTTCTGTAAGGCATGTTTTCAGTAATACCATCTAAATATATATATATTTATCTTGGAGACAGGAATTTTAAGGCATCTAGTATTTGACACTGTGTATCAAAATGTAATGGAACCATAAATGTGTATTGTTTTGTTTATGCTTATAACAGTAAATTGTAAGACTAAGAAATTGTGTCAAAAAGGTATGTGTTATTTAAATTTCAGAATTAAGTTGCTCTTAATTTCCAAGACTTTATTGCGTTTTCATAAAAATACCTTGAACTTGTCTGTTTTTTATTCACCCTAATTTACACTCACCAAAGAGTTCATGAAAGCCTACATTCAGCTCTCTTCATATTTCTGTAGAATGTATCTAGGTTTACACATAAGGTTAGTCCAGTAAAAATTTCTGTCATCAGATAAGGTACAAAAGATTAATTATACTTTATTTGAAGGAACTGTATATGCTGTCTAAATGGCATGTCAGCACAAACACAAACTTGTGACATGTTTTGTACCTATATATTCTGTTTAAGACAAATATCCAATAATCACTTAGCTGAGCAATGTTGTCATACAGGTAGTGGTAAAAAAAATGGAAATACCAATGTAAATTTAATTAATAGAGTGTTGGGCCACCACGTGCTGCCAGTATGGCTTGTATGTGCCATGGCATAGAGTCTACCAGTGTCTGTAAATCTGCAGGAGAAATGCAACATCATTCTTCCATGAGAAAGTTGGTCAATTCATGCCTAGTTGGTGGAAGTGGAAAATGCTGTCTCAGGAGTCGTTCCAAAATATCCCATACACACTCGATTTAGTTCAGATCTGGTGACTAAGAAGGCCATGACATATGGATAATGTTAGTGTCATGCTCATCAAACCATTAGCGACTACTCTTGTTCTGTGGACGGGGGCATTGTCATCTTCAAAGACACCTTTCTCTGCAAAACAGAAATGTTGTAATATGGGGTGAAGATGATCACTCAGTACCATTAAGTAATGATTGCCTTCTAAGGGTATGAGTGCACCCAGACTATGCCAGGAAAATGTGCCCCACACTGTTACAGAAACACCTGAACCTTTCACTGTTGGAACCAAACACTCAGGGCTGTAGAGTTCTTTTGGTTTGTTGCCACACGTGCACTTATCCATTTGTCAAAAACATGGTGAAGGATGATTCATCTTACCATATCACATTTCTCCACTGCTCTGTAGTCTATAGACTGTGCTCTTTGCACCACTGGACACTCAACTGTGCATTGCCAGATGTGATGAGTGGTTTGTGCACTGCAACCCATCTATGGTATCCCATTCTGTGGAGTTCTCAACAGATAATTTTTTATCAAACTGGCTGCTCTCGCCCCAGGTTGAAATTTGCAGTCAATTGATCTGTGATTGTTCGACTGTTTTGCTTTGCAGATCAAATTAATGCACAGACATCACCATCTTGGAGTATGCACCTCCACCCACTGTTACCCTTTGCTGATGATGTCTTTTCCTCAGAGTTACATGCTGACATCACCTTAGACACCATTGCTTGTGAAACATCAGCAAGTTGAGGTGTCTTGATCACTGAAGCTCCTGCCAAACATGCCCCAACAATCACTCCTCTTTCAAAGTCACTGAGGTCTCTTGCAGCCATGCTAGCCATGATTATAGGCAACCAGGCATGTCCAGCATTTTCATACATGAACCTATGCATGCTGGAATGTTATTTGCTTAATTAATGGACGAGCCATACCTTTGTGGTAGCCTCTGAATTGCATATACTTGTTGTCCCTCATTTACCCAGGTATTTCCATTTTTTTGCCCATTACCTGTAGGTAAACTTACTGCTTGAAGTAAGAAGAAGGTCTTTATGAAAGAAATATTCATACAGCAGATTGTTAAATGATAAGCAGTCAAAGGACATAACATTTTGAAAAAGGAAGTCTTCAGTGTTCTCCTTAGAAGCAGAATAATTTTCACAGTAGAACATTTAGAACAGCAGTGAAACCATGCCCCACCCCATTCAATAAAGTAATATCAATAAAGTAAGGACTAAGATTATGAAGAACCCCCCTGACCCGAAAAAAGCCATTGCAATAAAGCTGAGCATATTTCATGGTGTTTTTAAGAAGATAATAAACAAAAATTTCAATATGATGAAAGTTTACAAGCCAATAATTTACAAGCTTTTAGTCATATCATGAAATCAATGACTATTTTCATCATAAAGACAATCAAAGAAACAGAATCATAGCAATTCAAATTGGCAACATTTCTGTAATGTCCCATATGAAACTACATTGGCTATTGTAACTCTGTCTGCAAATGCTAGGTCTTCAAAAACAGAGTGGAACGTCTTTGGAAAGTTTATCAAAATGTGTGGGGTAACATCATCTTCTGTAGGAGTTTCTATAAAACTATTCTTGCCATCCTCCATGGAAGCTTGTTGTAATAAAAATTGTGCACAGTATTGTGTAATTACAGCCATCTGATTGAACAAAATCAACGATGAGTTAGTATAGGATCTGGAATGTTAACCTTGTAAAGTGCAGTTAACTTCATTAATGATATTTTGAAGTTACCTTTGAATTCAATTATTAAGAAGATTGTTAATTAACAAAACACACACGAGTTGCAGTTATTATATGATTTATATGAAGAAAATTTTTCGTTGGATATTATAGTCATTTCATCTTTAAGAAGATGACAAAGAATATTTAGCACTTAAATTATATAAAAAGTATGTGATAACTGAATAAATTTTTTTTTTTCAGGTATTTACATTTATATGTATATATATATACTTTCATAACTAATCTCTTACCAGCTATTGACAAAATATTTAACAGAGTGGATATGTTTCTGGATGTTTTATCTCTTACTGTTGTGTAACAGTCACTTGTATAAAGAACAAACCTAGTTTTCATTGTTGTAAAATTACAGAAGATATATATAAATTAGAAAACTCTGACTTCCAATCTTACATCCTTATTACTTGAAACTATAATCATTTCAAACATTATCAATAGAAGATTGTGGGCATGCATGTGTATGTATGTGTGTTTGCAATCCAAAACCAGTTTCTTTTGTAAAATGAAACAAGCATGTTATTTACACATTTCAAAATTTGACCTTTACTTGGAACTGTAAGTAGCAATTGCACGGTAATTTACATTACTATAATCCAGTATTTATTCGTAAACATTAATTGCTGTTGTAGCAGTTCTGGTATACATATTGTTTTATTTTACTGTTTCCATGAAAATAGAGTAAAAAATAACCGGTTAGTAAGTTATCTGCTTATATTGAATTTAATTATACTTTATTTGTATTTCTCAGAAATGCTAATCCTGTCAATCTGATGATAAAGGATCCTGAGCTGGGTCATGTGGTCAACACAGTGTCATCCCATTCCATACAAACTTATGTTTGGCAGGGAAAGAAATAGTTAATAAGTCTAGCTGTCATCAAGGACTTTATATATTAGTATAATTTACTTGAAAATTACCTGAAGTATAAATACTTGATAAATCTATCATTATTTGCACGTGAATTGTGCATATGTTTCATAATCATACTTTGTATAATTCCAATTCTGTTAGAGGATGAATTTAAACTTCTAAGATGATTTATGTCTCAAAAGAAAACTGTTTAATTGTTATTCACATTAATATTTGTTGCATTTTGAAATATGTTGTGAATAAACTTTCGAAAACTTTATATCGTACAGATAATATTTGTGAACATAAAACAAGATAAATATAGTAACAAATCCAATATATTTGACAAGATTTTATGTCCCATAGATGAATATTACACATTGTTTCAGATATTGAAATATTTGAGTGTTAAAAAATGTCAGAACCCTAAAATATTTAATATAAATAAATTAAAAATTAAATATGGTACTTACTCTATTGGTACTTATATGGTATGGTATACTTATATATGGTACTTACCGATATGGTACTTACCTCTATTCACAAGATTAGCTATTCTCATTCAGTGCTGCCCTCCATATGCAAACTTTTTTTATGCATGCCACAAGCCTTCCACACCACCACCCTGTTGGAAATACTATACTCCAACATGTCTCATGTAAATCATCATGCATCATCTCTTAACCAATAGTTGCATGATATGCTCAAGTGACGCACGTTACTCCCTCTACCGAACCTTCAGTTTTTGTTTCACAGCGTTTGAGTTAAGATGTCCTCTTTTGTGTGCCTAGTGCTTCCAGTGTGACAAACAAATTTTTTTTTCACGTGAAGTGGTTTCTTTTTTACTTTATTTTCTTTTATACCAGTTCATTCTTGTCACTATATTTCTGCACTCGAATTTTGTGAACCTTTTCTTGTGCTATGAGTTATGAAGCTCACATTACAACTTTAGGAGTCACACCAACAACCAGTTTTGTTTTGTTTTCTCAGGCCTCAGGTGCAGGGTGATCCGATGGTGGATCTCTATGCTTCTATACATCAGGAGATTGAGTGCTAAGTGGGTCAACTTTTGTCCCCAGACATCACCCAAGCTCCTCCTGAGTCGGTTGAACTTGTTCAGTATGGCGAGGACTTTGATCATCTTTTCATGACTCCAGAGTTTACTGTTCTTTCCCATTTGCAGCCTGAGGAATCACCTAGGCATAATTTGGTATTTACGGATTTTGTGTCTCAGGTTTGTGATGTTTTATTCCTTTCCCCTATCCACCTCATCCTTCCTTATTACATGAACAATCATTTTTGTTTTTTCCTCCCTCCTCTGATAATCGGGTACATGCAGATCAACTTGCCTCACAATTAAGTGAGGGGATCAGCATCCCATGCCCCCCAAGGAATTCTGATCAGTTCGCTCTTTCTTACCATTGTGTGGACTATCTGTTTTCAGATCAGCAGTTGTTAGGTTCATTATTACCTATTTAGGGGGTGGCTTCTGAAACAAATGTTAGTTTTACTCATGCCCAATATTCTCACTCACATCATACCCTCCAACCTCTTACGGTATCTTTCTTTCATACATCTCCTATCGGAGGCTTTCCACAGAAATCCTGGTGGGTTTTCTGCAGATACTCTTACACTTCTCTCCTCCACTTTAGCCCACATTTTGATTTCAGCTCTGGTGTTACATTCTTGGTTTCTTATAAGTTGGGACACAGCTTTGGCTTAGGTCAATTTACCTATCTCAGTGATTTTTGTCTTGCACCTTTCCTGAGATGCTATGTCTTTGATAGTCCAGGAAACTATCAATACTTTTGTAGCCTGTTTGTCACGGTCATAGCTTCATATGCCACCCGTTCTCATTCCCATCCTTCATCCTCCCAACTCTTACCCATTCCTTTTAATCACTGTACTTCTTCTCATCGATTTCTTTGACGATGTAACCCCCATCGCCACCAGTACCAGTAACTACCCTGTGGGTTCAGGTTTGATGGGAGCTCAGTTATTAGAGTTTCTTCCTCACTGGCATCCCTTTGTCGATTATCAGTGGGTGATACGGATTCTGTCGAAAGGATTTGTTATCCATTTTCTTTCTCCACCTCCTGTTTCCTTCCATCCTCAAGATACTGGACCTGTCCGTGTCTGTCAGAAATGGTTCAAGAATTGCTTTTACAGTGGGCAATCAAACCATCCTTCCAGTGGTTCTTATTCCCATCTTTTCGTTGTCCCTGAGAAAACTGGAGATTGTTGGCCAGTCGTCAATTTATCTTGCCTCAACCACTTCATCGCACTCCCAAAGTTCACC
>NW_013672184.1:42275-43885 GCF_000517525.1 Limulus polyphemus
AACAAAGACTGATCAATCAGGCCAGTATATAAGTATTTATATATATATATATATATATATATATTGTTAAACAAGACCGATGTCTGTAGGTTTACTTTTTTCTTAGAATTCTTCTCAAGAAGTCGATAAGCCGTCTTAACGTTGTTAGAACAACGGGTAAAAGTTGTAGATACTGATGAGTTGGCCGACGCGTTTTGAATGCGTTCTGCATCCATTATCAAGGCTGAATGTTGTGTGAATTGTGATTACTGTTGGTGGATATTTATAGGTATGGGTAAGCAGGTGCTGGTATCTAGCTCGTGGTAGGCGTTAATTGGTGGAGTGTTGTATTGTGGCTTGGGGGTTTCTCGCCAAGAAGTAGCAGTGTGCGTGCTGTTCCTGTCTTGTTTGTTTTGAATTTCTTGCAAAGCTACGTGAGGGCTAATTCAGCAGTGAAAGACTAGAGGGAAGGCAACTAGTCATCACCACCCACTGCCAACTCTTGGGCTACTCTTTTACCAACGAATAATGGGATTGACCATCACCTTATAATGCCCCCACAGCTGAAAAGGTGAGCATGTTTGGTGGGACCCTCAGATTGCAAATCAAGTGTCCTAACCACTTGGCCATAACAGGCCTCTATAAAAGAAGTTAAGTGATTTACATTGGCCTAGATAATGCTTGTAAATAAAAGTGTTCAAAACGTAAAAGGACAAAAACAAGACGAACTTAGCTTACATTAATCAGCTGCTAACTTGTAAACATTCTGGGTAAATCTTGGGTACACGAAACTTTTAGACTTATTAGATTATTGAGGTGGTCTTTCGACTCCCTTGGGCTATGTCCCTAAAATATACAAAGAACTTTTCCGCAATAAGTCTTAAAATAAACAAATTGGTTCTCTTCATTACCTGACATTTCAATCTACCAACCATTTTATGAACGTAGATTTTGTGAATATTAAAATCATTTTAAGGCTAAAGCAAGTCGAAAGAAGTCAAAGGAACTGTCAATTCTCTTCATCCCCACGACTAATTTGATATTGGCAGCATTAACAATCTATGACCTGTTATACACGTTTTCTTAATGTAAAAAGTATTTTCATTTATATAAAATGTATCTCAAATCTCTTCCACAATACTTATGAGGTATTACTAACTTTCATAGCTTACTATCTTTTAGTTAGATATCTATTTATTGTTGTTATATTTTTCATACATATATTGTAGCTGATTCTAATACCCAGGTTGTCATTGTGAAAGACACTAAAGATTAGAAAACACAACTTAAAAATCAAGCAGAAATCCAAAAAGCTCAGATGACTAGGTAGTAAGTTTCTACACTAGATTATAATTTGGGTTAGTGATTGCTATGTCAGCAAACCTATTGGATGTGAATCTATAGATCCGATACCCCAAGACTTTGTTGTGGGAGGAAAACCGGAGTCCCCCAAGAAAAACCCATTTTAACAACCTAGACACTGAATAATCTATATTAATAGTACCTGAGCTGTGAGGCTGAAACGAGAAAGAATATCATATATGGTTATCATACTATACACCTGGAAAAAAGTTAAGCACCCCCGTGTTTTTTTCAAGTGATTCAGATTCGACGTTCTAGTGATTGATTAT
>NW_013672184.1:44739-46778 GCF_000517525.1 Limulus polyphemus
AATCCAGCTTATAATACTTTCAGGTAGGTTGACTCGTCATAATTTATAGAGCAAATTGGAATGCCACATGCTGTCAAAGGCTTTTTCGACATCTAAGAACATGGCTACTATTATATGCTTCCGGTGAACCTTGAAATACTGTCTCCATGAGTCTCACTAGGTGGTTGGCAGTTTTATCGTTTGTGGCATGAGACATTTTGTATATCAGTAATAATGTTGTTGCTCTCGAAGTGGTACGGTAATCTGATATAAATTATTTCTTCCAGCAGTTTACCCGTGTTGTTCAATAGACTGATGGCTCAGTGTGATCGATAACACTGCTCACATTTACAACAGTAGCACAATTACATATAATAACACAACAGCCAACACTAACCTAAGTAAAGCAACTTTGTTCATCAAATACCTCATTGAGTCATTCAGAACACCAGATTCACTGTCATTCAACAGTAACAACATACCGTCAACAACTCTCCACCAATCACCAGTTATTCAATCCAAATTTCTTAGCATCATTGCACCGACACAACTACAAATCATCTGTCGTTGACGTTTCAAAAAATTCTTAAAACTTCCACCTGCATTAATCGGTCCCGTTTTTGTCTACGTCTGTCTGAAATTAAAATGCTATTTTTGATATTGTTTAATTTGCTCTATAATTCATCAATTTCTGCATGATATGTATGAACTAACGTACGATAATTATTTATTAAACTTGTCTGTATTATCCGTAACACTTGCATTATCGCTACTTCTTTATTTGTAAATTTTGTAATTTCGTTGTGTATGTTTAATTAAAATTTTACACTAGGTTCTCGATTAAGCAATTTTTCGAATATTACCAGTTCTTCTTGTAAACGTGTCAATAATCTGACGTATTGTGGAAATGGAATATCTTCTACAATTATCTCCTGATAAAATGAAGTTATTTTCTTCAACAAACACTATTCCTACCGTATTTTCTACTGGGACAATACTCACATTTTGTCCTGCTATTAAGCTGACAAGTAACATCACAATAATCCTGGTGTACCTAAAAATACATCTGCAGCTATTTTGCATAACATACACATACATGCAATTGCACATACAATTAACCTACAACTAAGTATAGCAACTAACTATTTTTATCAAGATAAGCTAACATATGGTTAAATGCTTTTATGAGATCTACTTTATCATTATTGATATTCACTGCTTTTATTTGACTCTTTGGTATGTGTGTGCTGTAATGCTTTTGGGTCGAGTTCTGGGTGTTAGTGTTGTTTCTGGTTGATTGGTTATCAAACCTCATGACCATAAGAGATAATCATGTTTCACTGGTTCTTCCGATGTTTCTTCAGATATAGTGATTTATTCTGCTTGATCATCCTCTCTACTTTCTGGTTCACTCCCACATTATCATCTGCTTGGATGGGTTCTTCAGTAGTATCTATGTCCATAGGTACTTCTTCTGGCTTCTCTTGCTCTGATTTTTCCACTTTAAATTTTTCTGTCTTTTGTTTTTTGTTTCGTAAGGGTATGGTTGCCATTTCCTAACTTTCTTCAGTCTGTTTACATGCACTAACTGTTTAGTTCTGCCACATAAATCTTGAATTTTATAATTAATTGGAGTTGTTTGCTTAATTACACAAAACGGACATCTCCATAACTTAGCTAGCTTCTTAGTATTTAATTTTTGAACACTAAGGGTATATAACAAAACCTTATCTCCTATTTTGATATCACTTATTTGGGCTTTCTTTTCAACTGGTTTTTCTCTTTGCTCTGCTGCTTTTGTTAAATGTTTGTGCTATTTCAAAAGCTAATTCTATTCCTTTGATCACCTCAGCTCTACAGTCTTCACTTAGACGTGTCTTAAGAATCATGTGTTTAAATTTAAAATAATTACATATACGACATATTGGTTCGAAAACAATTCTAAACTTAATTTGTGCATAAGTTTTATCATTCAAAATCTCTTTAATCTTTTTCTTCAATTTTATTGCATGTTTACCATACTGTTACGTCTCCGTTTGTTAATTAACTTTCCGTAACTT
>NW_013672184.1:46907-48888 GCF_000517525.1 Limulus polyphemus
CTACAGTCGCTCTATAACAAACGTTTTAACAACGAACATTAACTTCCTGACTGCAGTTCAATTACTCACTACCTACACACACATTGTCCCGTCACGTTGTGAGCGTCCTATATATATATACCAGATTAACATATATCTAGTAAATGCTAGGGCATTCACGAAGGAACAAGATATTTCTAGAAAATAGGTGGCGTGACACTAGTCACGTGACCTCGCTGACGCAACAATACAATAAACTATTTCTTCAGTTTCAACATATTTACTGATTTTAGAAATGTACAGAGCTTTTAAATAATGCTGTCAATTAACTGTAAAGGAAAACTATTTTTGTACAAAACTTATATTTTGTATTTCTTCATCGAATCTATATTTTAGGCCCAATGAATTAAATTATAAGTTAGATTCTTCTTAGAGTGATGCATTTACCTAGTGCTTTCACAGACTTAAGTAAAAGCTGTACTCCACCATAAATAGCAAGATGTGTAGAATTATAATAGATAGGTTGTAGTGTTATATTAGATATTAATTACAACATCTATATGGTTTACTTTTTTAGCTTACCATCAACTTTGTCTCCAACAGTAGTAATAATTTGACATTTACAACAGGCAATGTTAATTTTTAGACTGCTCAAAATATTACTAAGCTTAAAAGGCTGAGAACAGTCCAAGATGACATTCAATAAACAAATTAATAAATAATACAATACTGTTACGTCTCTGGTCGTTTGTTAACTTCCCGTAAAAATTCTTTCTGAAGAACTTCAGTGATACAAGTCCTTTCTTAAATAAAACTAGTTTATTCTTTCTCAATACAACTTTGCAATACACTTAATTTCCACAGTCACTTTAACTTAAACACACGCTATATTTCACAACGATTCATGCACATTACTTACGACTTGACTCAATTATCTGTCTCTATATCTCCCTATCTGCAATTATATCTCCGCTTTATTTGCCGGGCTTATATACTAAAATAGAGGGCTCTTAGAAAATACTATAGTTGCCACGAAAAGTCAAGATCCTTTGAGAATCTCATGACGTGTTACCAGCGTCACGTGACTTCCGCTGTCTTGACAGTGTTGTTACCTGTCTGGTCGTTTGGTAATTTCTGGTCTACATTATTTCCGAAGAACTTCGGTGATACAAGTCCTTTCTTAAATAAAACTAGTTTATTTATTTTCAATACAACTTTGCAATACATTTAATTTCCACAATCACTTTAACTTAAACACGCGCTATAATTCACAACGATTCACGCACTTTACTTACGGTGACTACCGCGCTTGACTCAATTGAAGTTCTGATTAATTGTCTCGCTTAATCTGGCGCGCTTATATACAGGAATAGAGGGTGCATAGAAAAGACTAGAGTTGCCAAGAAGAGACATGATCCTTCTAGAAACTCCAGCGTGCATTCCACGTTAAATCCTCTCTGGAACATATTGTTATGTCAGCGGAAGTCACGCGACACTGGGAGCGTGCACGCTTGAGATTCTGGAAGGATCATGAATTATCGAGGACCCCCGCGAATGTCCAACTGTTTGCCAGGCGCCCTCTTTTTTAGTATATAAGCCCATCAAATAAAGCCAGCGACAGATAGATATGCAGATAGATCGAAGAGATAGATAATTGAGTTGATGGAACAGTAGGCACCCTAAGAAAAGTGTGTGAATCAATGTGATTTATAGCGCATGTTATACAAGTTGTTAAGTGTATAACAAAGTTTGTATTGAGAAAGAATAAATTAGTTTTAATCAAGAAAGGACTTGTATCACTGAAGTTTCTTGGAAAGAATTTCTACGGAGAAATAAACAAACAAGCAGATATGTAACAATATTGTTACGACATCGAGGTCACGTGACTAGTATCACGCCACGTCATTCTCGAACTTTCACGTCTTTTCCTTAAATCTCGTGATCTTTCTACATATAATGTAGTCTTGTATATTGTTACGTCTCCGTTTGTTAATTGATTTTT
>NW_013672185.1:0-7636 GCF_000517525.1 Limulus polyphemus
AGGATCTGTGTCGCTAAAGTTTCGTCGGAACGAAGTTACGGAAAGTTAATTAACGAACGGAGACGTAACAATATTAAACATTAGGCCTATGTTAGTCGCTAGGCCTATCACTTCTACGATAGTTAACTTCACGCAAAAAACACCAAAAAAATATTCAATAAATACCAATATCTACGGAATGATTTTGTGACAGACAGGTAACTTACAGAAAGCACAAAAGACAATGAGCACTCTGAGAGAGCTCGATTATGGGTCAGAACCCATACAGATCTACAGTGCCAGCCAAAAAGGTCCAAATCGGTGATGAAAATTCCTTGTGCTTGGAAAGAACAAAGAGGACCTAGTCGAATTCCTGTTTTCAATCTGGTAAGACTGTACTTTGAATAATGGCATGGCTTTATGTATTTCACACGGTAAATATTATCATCAGATCAATGTCACAAACTCTCATGTTATTGTCAATACTGTCCCAGAACTTTACTACAATCACAAAGAGGCCAATACTTGGATATTTTTACATGCACAACATGACAGCCACAATTATGACAACATCATAATCAAGAGTCATGACACAGACGTGTTTGTGGTAACTATATCACTTCGCTCATAATTCATGCCAAATTTGTTCTTTCTTAGAGGAATGAACAACAGACACCAAAATGTTGAGATTCAAAACGTCACAGCAGCACTTGGTGGTGAAGTATGTAATGCACTGATTGGATTACATTCATTCAATGTCTGTGAGAACACCGGTGCTTTTCACGGCAAAAGGAAAAGGAAAGCATTAACACTATCATTAGAAAACCACAGATTTCTGGCAGCATTTGCAGATGTTGAAAGATATTTCAATCTCAAAGATTTCCCTCCCTCATATTGAAAATTTTTGCCATTTATGTGGACAAACTGCTTTACCTAATGTGAACAAGCATTCTCTGCATTTTGATAACACTGACATTTGCACAATTCTGTACAAAGCATTTTTGTGCTCTACATAAACAACGACCTATTTCGCATCCTAACTTCAATCTAATTTTCAGGACAGAATCTACCACCAATGCAAGATGCTCTCTACCAACACTGCCAGCGAGGAAATTATCAGGCAGCAATCTATTACAAAGTAATATCAATGCCCCATTAACCGTTGGCTATGGCTAGCATAAAGAGGACAAACACCTTGGATGGAAAAAGAACATGTGCCATCTGGCTTGCTGAAGGCGGTTAATTTGAATTGAAAATAAGGATGCGAAACAGGTCGTTGTTCATGTAAAGCACAAAAGTGCTTTGTAAAAAAATTGTGCAAATGTCAGAGTTGTCAAAATGTAGAGAATGCTTATTTGAGCTCCTCTGATGATAGTAATTATTCTGAAGAAAAAGATTAAATAACTTCTATAATATTATATTTATATGTTTCATTAATGTGACCAATCCCTTCTGTTGTTATATTGTTTACAATTGGCAAGATTCTTTTAGTTCTTACTTGTCTGGGTTTCGATACCCGTGGTGGGCAGAGCACAGGTAGCCCATTGTGTGGCTTTGTGCTTAATTAGAAACAGAAACTTACTTGTCTGAAAAAAACTTTCATATTCACTGAGCTAATTTTAACCTCAGGAGTTGGTGATCTATATCTTCTTTAAAAGGTTCATATGGATCTCTGGCTTTAGCTCTTCTGACCAATAGGTTTATGCCTACCAAAACACCAAAGTCAAGGTTTGAGTTCACTCTTTGGTTTTCTGTTTATTATGAAGCACTAAGCCACAGAATAGGGTAACTGTGCTCTGCCACCACGGGTATCGAAAACCGGTTTTTAGCGTTAGAAGCCTTCAGACTTACTGCTGAACCACTGGGGGGGAATTGGGTTTAATTAGCTTCTGTTTGTAATTATTGTTAATATTTCATTATGGCAACAAACCTTCAAATGATACGGTTTTAATATAAAAAAAATCAATTTTTCACTTTTTTCTGAGACATGGACACAATATACGCAACTACAAGTTTCAAGACATGTGCACTCTATGTTTACCTATAAAAAAATAAAAAATATCGCCTCCAAGTGGCACAGCGGTATGTCTGCAGACTTACAAAGCTAGAATCCGGGTTTCGATACCCTTGGTGGGCAGAGCACAGAAAGCCCATTGTGTAGCTTTGTGCTTAATTACAAACAAACAATAAAAATATCATGTACCAGATTTTGATTTCGTTTGATTCTTTTTTATTATTATTAGTGTTTGAATAATACACATTTGAATATATTTCAATGTTTCACATATCTCTGTAAAATATCCACAGACTACAATCACCTGAAATTCTTAAGACTTGTGTCTAGGTTTTGCATATTAAAATATCAAACTTTGATTCGTTTTTTATATCAAAATTGCACATTTTTCTATATGCTTGTCAACTTTGAATGCTTCCTGACTAAAGAGAACTACAGTTTTTTTGTTTGAATTTGGCGCATTTTTGGGACAGGTTGAACAAAGGTTTTCACTAATGAAAGCCACCCAGTGGCACAGCGGTATGTCTGCGGACTTACAACACTAGAAACCGGGTTTCGATACCCGTGGTGGGCAGAGTACAGATAGTTCTTGTGCAACTTTGTGCATAATTAAAAACAAACACTAATGAAAACTGGTGAAAATATTTTGTGCCCAAGTTGTTGCAACGAGACTTAATTTCTAATCACCTTTTTCCATGTTAAGCTTGTGGCCTATTTAAGCAGCCAGGTAGGATTTGTTGAAACTACTAAAAATTATGGTGTAATAAGTGGCGTGTCGCTCTTAACCTCAAAAACACATAAGCTATAATGTTCTACAGATGTTTGAAACGTAACGGGTAAAATATCACATGTTAAATTAAAACTTTATGATTCTTAAATAATTATCACCAAACCCATGAAATTCTGAAGTATTACCTTTAACTCAAAGTTAACATGGACAGATCACATTAATGAGGCCTGGCATGGCCAGGTGGTTAGGGCGCTCGAGTTGCAATCTGAGGGTCGCGGGTTCGAATCCTCGTTCCACCAAACATGCTCTCCCTTTCAGCTGTGGGGGCGTTATAATGTGAGGGTCAATCCCACTATTCGTTGGTAAAAGAGTAGCCCAAGAGTTGGCGGTGGGTGGTGATGACTAGTTGCCTTCCCTCTAGTCTTACACTGCTAAATTAGGGACAGCTAGCACAGATAGCCCTCGTGTAGCATTGCGCGAAATTAAAACAAACAAACACATTAATGATATCAGCACTAAAATAAGTCAAAGATTAGGTTTTCTTAAGAAAATCGGGGGATTTCAAAAAGGATGTAACCCAGACACTATTCTACACATATATAAATCTTACATTAGACCGCTAGCAGAAAATGGCAGTATGATACTCTATCACATGTCAGAGAAATTATTTAAGAAATTACTGACACAATAGAATTTAGCTTTAAGAATAGCTTACAGATTATCAATATCTACACCACTAACTTATTGTTACGACAGTGGAAGTCACGTGACCTGGAAGCATGAGCGCTGGAGTTCCTCGAAAGATCACGAATTTTCCCGGCAACCCTAGTGTGTTCGAGATGCCCTCTTTCTTAGTATATAAGCCTGGCAAAGAAAGCCAATGTGATATATAGATAATTGAGTCAAGCGAACGGCAGTGACTGTGGAAATTCTGTGTATTACAAAGTTGTATCGAGAAAGAATAAACTAGTTTTAATTAAGAAAGGACTTGTATCGCTGAAGTTCCTCAGAAAGAGTTTATACCGGAAATTAACAAACGAGCAGATACGTAACACTATCTTAACACAGTTACTAAGATACCATCCAGTAAAGACAGAATAATCAAATGAGCTAATTTTTTTTATATAACAAAGTAGTGAATCGTAATCCTCTAATAAAGGATTTTCAAATCTATCCAACACCCCAGAAACATGATGCACTCACATGTTTCCCTTGAATTTAATCAAAAATTTATAAAATTTATATGTGCACTAACCCATATAAAGATGTGTGGTAGTGTGCTACACTTATAACATTGATACGAATTTTACAGCAAATATTCGTTCATTAGTTAGCTAGGCCGTGTATTTTGTTTTACCCACCATCATGCCCCAAGTTGAACAAAAAATGTCGCACACTAATAATTTTTTTTGGCCGCACCTTTTTTTTTCACACTTACGGTGTTTTTGATTAAATAATGTTACGACAGCGGGGGTCACGTGACGCTAGTAACACGTCATATTCTTGAACATTCACGTCCCTTCCTGAAGTCTCGAGAGGTTACTAGATATGCGGTATTCTTGTATATATATAAGACTGGTAAGATGTGACGGCAACAATGTAATGTAATGTGTAATTGAACTGCAGACAGAGATTGACAGTTGAGTCGAGCACGTGAGACGTTCGTTGTGAATTATAGCGTTTGTTATAGCGCGACTGTGGAAATTAAGTGTATTGCAAAGTTGTATTCAGAAAGAATAAACCAGTTTTATTTAAGAAAGGACTTGTGTCGCTAAAGTTTCATCGGAAAGAAATTATACAGGAAATTAACTAACGACCAGAAACGTAACAATACATTTAGTCACTATGGGATAGATTATTTGGCGTCCAGGTAGTGAAAGTGGGTTATTCTTGGGGTACTCCTGTTTTTCCTCCCACGACAAAATGAAGGGTATATGGATCTCTCGATCCCCACCAAAGTTTATGCTTATCCCCCATAAATAAATGAAAGATCTGTGTCCTGCCTGTATGTATCGCCATGTGGCTTTGAAGTGCTTTTTTTTACTACCCCCTACATTTGTTGTTGTTGTTGTTTCAGCTAGTATATCGTAGTACCTTTATTTAATATATTGTTACGACAGCGGAAGTCACGTGACACTGGTAACACGTAATGAGTATCTCGATCGTTCCTGAAGGCTCGAGCGTTTGCTAAACTTGCGCTTTTATAGTATATAAGCCGGCAAATAAAGTGACGGCAATAATTGAATTGCTGACAGAGAGATATAGAGACAGATAATCGAGTCAAGCCGTAAGTAAAATGCGTGAATCGTTGTGAATTCTAGCGTGTCTTCAAGTAAAAATGACTATGGAAATTAAGTGTACTGCAAAGTTGTATTGAGAAAGAATAAACTAGTTTTATTTAAGAAAGGACTTGTATCGCTAAAGTTTCACCCGAAAGAAATTATATGGGAAATTAACAAACGACCAGAGACGTAACAATATATATATATTATTATTATTAGCCAATCATGTTATCTTTAAATCTTGAGCGGGGTGAAAGAAAAAATCTTTTCTGAACACCCCCGATTACATGTAGCTTTGGGTTTGTTTGTTTTTTTTAGGTTCGAGTCAAATGGTTCAAACTCTAAATAACTGACAAGGTATCTCTCTCTCTTGTTGAAACTATTACCCGGATGTTGACTAAACGAACATATCAGTAACAGTAACGCCGACTGAACATCGGGCTTTTAACTTCAATGCCAGGCTATGTTTTAGCAATGAAAATTTAATATCTTAAAATTAATAGAAGTGTATAAAAGAGAAATGAGTGAAGAACTTGGCCTACTTGTGAAAATTCCACTTTCTCGAGCTACAGTGGTAGGCTTAATATTGATAATAATGAAAATAACATTGTGTAACTAACATTAACAATGAATTATAGTTGTCACTCCTCTGCTCTAGTAGTAGTATAACGTTAGGATAAGTAAAAATTATGATATATATTTAACGTCCACTTATCCCTAACTAAATTTTAAGTAGCATTAGATTTTGGAGGTTGAAATTACTTGTATAAAAAAAGCATACGGACAAACATAAGGGACAATTTGTTCCTTTATGGTTGCCCTACCAAGTTACAGGCACATCTTGAAGGAAAAGTAAAAACTTAAACCACGGTATTTTTCAAGAAATTACCAATTCCTCTTTTTAACTTCTAAAGTGCCAGTCATACCAACTTTCAAAAGCAGTTCATTCCTTAAGTCATTCATCCTGTTAGAAAAAAAGAAAACTATATTAACTGAAGTATAACCTTTTCCCTATATGCCTTAATTGATTCCTCAGAGAATCTTCTAAACTTTTTTTTTTGTAAGATCATTTCTGAACCTTCTTTGCTCAAGAGGAAATAATCTAATGGATATTAACCAGTTCCCCATAAATCAATCTTTTGATCATCTAAACTATCCTAAGAGCCTTCCTAAGAATCATTTCCAATAAGTTAGTACATAGACTTTTTGCCACTAACCCTTTGGAAAAAACCCTTAATTTTTCAGGAAATCGTATAATCCACTCATAAGCTCCTATAATTTGTGTAAAATGTTAGCCTCTACCGATGTTGATGAAACTTGATTGGAGAGTAGCCCATCTTTTCAAATACGTAACTTGAGTACTCTCATCCTGTTATGTTCAGAATATAACACAAAAAAATTGGAGGTCTTTATCCTATCAGAAGAGAGCATATAAAAAGCTTGACTGTCTCATACTCTTCAATAAGAACCTTGCATTTTGCTTATGTCTAACATGTTAGAAAGTCTTTGCTGGTAGTTTTAACATTATCAGCTAGCTGCTTCTCACTAAGCTCTTTTGAGTTTTCTAAAATCTTTATGAACCAATTCCATATCTCTCCTATAGTTCTGTAAATCTTTCTGTCTAACTTAAACTTTTGGCATTTATCCATGAATTTAACGTAACGTTTTGGGACAACATGGGACCCGTTGGTCCATCTCGGCTGTTCCATCCTCTAAAGTAAACTAAAACTTGATAAATAATTTTTTAAGAAATCTCAAAGTCAGTCCTTATCATTCATATACTTATCAAGCTTTCTCTTAAACTCACTTAAATTTGCTGCCTTCATATCATTTGAAGGTAACCCATTCCAAAAGCCAACCACCCTGTTAGAAAAATAAAACTGTCTTAGCTGAAGATAACTCCTACCCTAATAAAGTCCTACTATTCTCACTGTTAAGTATGAAAACAGATGATACATCAACACTATCAATTATCATTACAATCCTAAACACCTCAATCAGACCCCCCCCCCCCAACTCTTCTTTTGTTAAGAGAAAACAATTTGAGAGATTTCAACCTTCTCTTGTATGACAACCCCTCCATCCCAGGCACCATTCTAGTAACCCTTTTCAACAATTCAATGTCTTTTCTAAGGTAAGGAGCCCAAGAATGAACACAATATTCCAAATTTGGCCTAACCAGTGACCTGTACAATGAAATTATAACCTCTTTAGACTTGTATTCAATATTTCTATAGATACAACCTAAAATTCTATTTGCCCTACCACTAGCAACAGCACACTCCTTGGAAGGCTTTAGAGACTGCTCAACTATTACACATGATGCTGTTAAGGTTATTCCCATCCAGTTTATACTTATAATTCAAATTATGATAACCTGCATGCATTATCTTGCATTTATTATAATTAAAACCCATTTGCCATTTATTTGCCCAACTCACTAAATGATCTAAATCCTTTTGTAAATCAGCAGCATTCTCTTCATAGCTAGCAACACCCAAGACCTTAATATCATCTTCCTTCATTTATATCGTTGGTGTAAATGAAATAGAGCAAAGGTCCTAAAACTGAGCCCTGAGGTACTCCACTTGTGACATTAATCCAGTTTGACAGAACTACATTTGTAACAAT
>NW_013672185.1:8530-12546 GCF_000517525.1 Limulus polyphemus
TTTGACAGAACTACATTTGTAACATTCCTTTGCTTTCTTCCATCCAGCCACTCTTCTATCCAATTTGCTAACTTATCCCCCACACCTACAGAACTACTTTTTTTTTACAAACCTTTTATGGGGCACCTTGTCAAATACTTTCTGAAAATCCAGATACACCAAATCTACACCCTTACCCTCATCTACATAAGCAGTAACCATTTTAAAAAATGTCAAAAGATTTGTAAGTCAAGATTTTCCCTTAGTGAAACCATTTTGACTTTCCAATAAAATTCTAAACTTTGTTAAATGACTTTGTAAAGCATTTTTTATCAGACTTTCCAAAACGTTTCCTACAACTGATGTAAGATTAATGGATCTATAATTACTGGGACATTTTTTTATCACCTCCTTTGAAAAGAGGAGTTACATTAGCTCATTTTCAATCCTCTGGTATCTGCCCACTATTCAAGGACTCGCAAAAAATAGTAGCAAGTGGCTCATGTATCCAATCTTTAACCTCCTTCACAAACCCTTATTGTTCTTTAAACTTCCCTATTTTTTCATAACCAGCTCAGAATTAATGCAGTTATCTTGTTTGATCTCGTTTCCGTTTATCAACTGTTCAAGGTGTAGAATACTGCTTAAATCTTCATTAGTAAAAGCCAAAGAAAAAGCAAAATTTAATAACCCAGCCATCTCATAATTATCAGATACAACCCTTCCTTTATCATCCCTCAAGGGTTCTATTCCCATCGTCACATCATCTTTTTCTTCTTTTTATGAACATACCTATCTTAAGCTAAAAATGTATTTTTGACATGATTCCCAAATTTGTTCCCCTTCACCTTTTAACTCATTCCAAGTCCCTAATGATAATTCATGTTTCAAAGTCTGAAAATGTTTCTTCTTTAATATCTCACTTGCTAAATATAAACCACTTCTTCATTAAGGTTAGCTCTCTGGCCATTTGGTATAGAATAAAACCAGAATCAATTCAAGAAAACTCGCCCCCACTACTCGACTTCATGCAATCTGAATCGGTGTGTCTAACTTGAAGTCTCCCAGCAGTATCATTATTAGTAACAACTCTGATATGTATACGTTGCTTTGGAAAAGAGTGAGAATGAGATAAATTATTTTGAGGAAATGTGAGAATGAAAATGGTGGCCTTACAAGGGTGTGCAGTAATAAAAAAAAAAGGCAGGTTCAGTTAGCAATCAGATAATAGTCTAATAGATTTGAACCTTTGGCTGCTTGCATTGAGGAACAAGATGATCAAGAGGTTTACATATTGGGAGACAGTACATGGAGCTAGCAGGTGTTCTGTAGTTTTCTTTTAACTTTTATTAACAGTATTGGTTAGAATATTTAATTTACATTGTATCTAATTTTATTATTATTGTTGAAATTATTTTGGATTATTAGCAATTACGTGGTTTAAAGATGTTTCCTACTTTTATCATGAAATTTTAACAATTCTTTCTTAAAATTTTCTTTAATATCTGCTAGAAGGCTTGGTCCTTTCTCTGATATTGCCAGGTATTTGTGTCACACTTTACTGCACCATTATAGACTTTAAAACAGCATCACGGCCCTAATTACTGCACCATTATAGACTTTAAAACAGTATCACGACCCTAATTAATGCACCATTATAGACCCTAATGCAGTATCACGACCCTAATTAATGCAGCATTATAGACTTAAAACAGTATTATGACCCTAATTAATGCACCAGTAATGACCTTAAAACAGTATCACGACCCGAATTAATGCACCATTATAGACCCTAATACAGTATCACGACCCTAATTAATGCACCGTTAGTTACACTTGGTAACAGCATCAGGAACAACAACACTGAATACACATCCTGTCATAACAGGAACAGTGACAGCTTAACAATAAATCAAAAGAGGGTATTTATTGAAGCTTGCTTGTTTATTTTTTGTGCCACAATTACTCTTCAAGTTGCTTAACTAATTGTTTGAAATAATGCATGAATACTCCGTGTGCCGTTATTCATCCACTGCTTGTACATATGGACAGCTGAGTGGAATTCTTGGGGCCTGCAAGTAATTAAAATGTTGATGATATGGTTTCTCATTAGTATTTTTTTCATCAATTCATGTTTATTCAATGTAAGTCTAAAATGAGGCTATCTGTCATGCTCCCTAATTTTGACTGCCAACTAGAGGGAAGGCAGTTGGCTAACAGCACCCTCAGTGAATAGGATGGACCAATTATATAGCCTTAGTAGCTTTTTTATAACAAATAAACTTCATTAGCCATAAATGCATTACAGTTGAAGTCGCACGCCACACAGTAGCTAATACTTACTATTCTCTTTAGCATATGTACATAACTCATGGATGTGATACCTGTTGTTCATTGTTTACCTTGTTTGGTCTGTGTAATAGTGTGGCTTCAACTTAATATATTCAGTTGCTCAACCTGGCCATTATTAATTTATAGCCACAGAACTGTGGGCAAAACATTTAAACTATGTTCATTGTTTATAATTGCCCAATTTTATAAAATAAAATCATCATAAATATTGAATGGTTGAATAATATTGCTTACTTATTGCAAACTACAAACATTACCATAGTTTCAATGGGTAATATTATTTTATAAAACAAAGTTACAGCAAGATTATATTAATTGTTCTTTATTTGTTGATAAAAAAAAACCTTTGATTGCTAAACAACTTACTCATTTCATTGTGCTTTTCATAAATTACCAGACTTGGAATAATAACAGTCTTACAAAATATATATTGGCAAAAGGTTTTTAACCTATTTACAGAACATGACTTCTGTCTAGTTATGACTAGCTCAAATTGTTAACCTATTTACAGAACATGACTCCTGTCTACTTATGACTAGCTCAGATTGTTAACCTATTTACAGAACATGACTCCTGTCTAATCAGCAATAAGTTTTTAACCTATTTACAGAACATGACTCCTGTCTAGTCAGCAATAAGTTTTTAACCTATTTACAGAACATGACTCCTGTCTAATCAGCAATAAGTTTTAACCTATTTACAGAACATGACTCCTGTCTAGTCAGCAATAAGTTTTAACCTATTTACAGAACATGACTCCTGTCTACTTATGACTAGCTCAAATTGTTAACCTACTTACAGAACAAGACTCCTGTCTAGTTACGACTAGCTCAAATTGTTAACCTATTTACAGAACATGACTCCTGTCTAATCAGCAATAAGTTTAACCTATTTACAGAACATGACTCCTATTTAATTATGACCAACTCTAGCTATATTAGGGGCACCGAAAAGAGAAAATAAAAGTTTGACTGTGGTAACGTGCCTTTTAAACACTGCCTACCTAATACAATAAGCTTTGAGTTGTTTGATTTATTTCTTGAGGTAATTGTGTTTATACAGTTTCTTCAAACTTGTAGTGTAAAATATAAATACATTAATAATATATGAACTTCCATCGGTATCCACAATTTTTTGTTTAAACACTTATGATATTTCACCTGTGAATAATTATTTTATATAGTTTTAGTTGAGTAGTTGATCATATTAAATGAATGTGAGTTTGAAAAAAAAGCTGAAAAATAAGCTAATATTTTCTCCCTTCAGAATACTCTGTCCGTATACTTAACTAAAGAATCCCCCAATTATTGCAGCTTCACCATTCTCAGCTGTTGTATTCTAAAACTCAACTTACCAATCCCTGGCTGCAAGCACCCTAGGAGCTTTATGTCTGTTTGTTTTTTTTAATCCATTCTGATTTGCCATTAACTCTTTCTGGACTTGGAGGAGTAGATGTCATTGACATCCTTCAAGTTTTTACCTTCTTACAGTGGAAATACATTACCAAGTTACATGGATTTTACTAAAAACTTGCTAAATAGTATTTTTGGAAAGAATCATAGAATTTGATATTCATTTTGAAAAAACTTTGAAAATAGTTTCATCTTAGAATATCAGGCTTTAATTCATTGATATTCATCATTATATTTCTTTTAACCCTGTTGAGATGGGTCACAGGTGAAAGG
>NW_013672185.1:13199-17178 GCF_000517525.1 Limulus polyphemus
GCATGGCTGAAAGGTCAATATAATAAAAATATATATAAATGTATAATGTTATGAGATTTAAGCTGTTAGTCTAAACATTTATGTTTTCGTGTTATAACTTGTGTTCATTCTAGAATGATAATTTATATTTCACAATTTTTTTATGGTGGTTGTGAGATCGTTCAAGTCTACCGAACCCGTACAGAGATTAATTACTGAAAATAACAGATAAAATATAAAGTTTTTTCTTAAGAAACTTTTGATAACTATCTGGACATTATAAAGATTTTGAATGTGTAACTTGAAAATTTTCTGATGCGTAAAAGTATTTTTAATCTTAAAATGAATATTACTTTGCATGTTGGATAGGCAACATGCGAAAAGAAAAAAAAGACATAAGAAAAACATTGCTTTACAAGCCTTAAGACTTAATAACAAAAATTAGATATTTTGTGTATGAAAGCATTGTAATGTTTACTGATAATCTGCTAAATTTTGTTAACATTCGCTTACTAATTTAAAAGTTATAGCATGAAAACTATAACAAGCACAAAATGGTTACGAGGTCGGTCCCAGGGACCGAGCCCGTGTTGAAAGAGTTAATACAGGTGCACTTCACCAGTTTTAGCTATAAGTCACAAAGACACTGCTGAAACTATCAAAGATTTATTGGTGACCTGGTCCTGACCTTTCAAAATGGTGTCAGGTCAGACTAAGTAACACTAGTTTTTCTAACAATATTCTTGGCCAAAATCAATTTATATCACAGAAATATGCTTTTTTTCCTCAATAAATTACAAGTCCTTTTATTTGTGTGCATCATTTGAGTACAGTAAACTTAAAAATAATATTCAGTAAATAATCATTTGAGTCATCATACTATTTTGACACTACCTGTTGCACTCTCGAAGCTTAACTAGGCTTATTTGATGTCTTGTAACAGAAGAAAATATTTCTTAACACTAAAACTCTTTAGGGAAATTACAGAACATCCAATGAACTAATACAGTAGTAAATTGACAAACAGTGATTTGAAAGTATAATGAAAATTATTTTATGTAGAGAACATACTACATGTTTCAACAGGAATATTTGAAGAAGAAAGTCAAGTGTAGTATGTTTTCATAATTATTATTAATTTTTTTTTGTCAATTTACTATTAATGAAAGGAACTACTTATGTTTAGAAGCACAATTATGCTATTGCAGTAGTAAATTTGCCACTTTATTAATAGAAAATCATATCACACGTGAAATCACAAACAGGTGGAAACGAGAAAAAAAAATCACTTATGAAACAAACTTGTTTCATTCCTATAAAAACAAAGACAGTACAATGCTTACTGTTTGGCAAGAAAACTTATGACATCTTTATAGAGTTTAAAATGATTCATAAGGTGGAAATCAAAGTTTTTAAAGAAATATTAAAAATGTGGCAATATAAAAAATCAATGTTTAGGAATATTTTTTGAATTCATAATCAGCTTGAAATACTTAAAAAAATAAGTAAAACTTTATAAGTGAGAAGTTATTGATACATATGCAAGTTGACAAAACTTTAATATGAATAGTATGTTTACATTTTACAATAGAGGTTGGAAGAAACTAGATACAAAAGTGACTGACTTCTTGACTTGGTATACTTTCCCTGAGTCATCTTTCTTCACCAAACTCTCCCTCTCTGTAGTGAGTACTTCAGTTTTGCAAATATGCTATTGTCAATACAGAAGTATTATTTCAAACTCATTAAATACAAGAGATCAAGCTAGGGCTAGTATATACATCGTCAAAACAGAAGCTACCAATAAACTGTGTGAGATAGTTAGATCCACTAGTAACTGTAGATTTGAGCAGGAAATTTATGTAGTAGTCTGCATTTAAAACTTGACTGAGTTTTTGTGTGGCTGTGAAATAATTAGGTTGGACAAGTTTAAAAAAATGATTACAGTCTTTATTATCAACATACAAAAAGAAAATGCAGCATACATACTTATTCAAATGAAAGGACAATCACTTCTACCGGTTTGTGATTAGGTCTGCAGCTTTCTTTCTCTCAAACTAGATTTATGTAGAACTAAACACATTGATATTTATGTTGTCCCAACATGTAGATCTCCAGGAAAAACTGATTTGAGAAACAGGTAAAATCCATTTCTTCATGACCCCTGTTCTCTCATAGTATTGGTTGGCTGTAACATACAGACATCATCAGGTCATTCCAGAAAAGGATATTACAGTCACCAATCCTTCCAGTATTCCCTCACGTAGAATATACATTATCTACTATAGAAAACAAGACAACCTCAGTGGTTTTCTGGACCTCATATTCATGCTACAACTGCATAGAAATCTGATAAACTTAAAAATTTTCAATATCACTAAAGAGTATAGAAAACATGATATAACTGTGTATCACACTCTTTCATTTTATGATTTCATTCAATTTTAAGCTTTGTTATGTATCTTAGGACTATTTTAATTTGTATTCAGATTAATTTTGAATTGAGTTTTATTTAATATGTAACTCAATTTAGCTTCTGGTAACTGATTTTGTATTTTGTTTAACATATATAATTTTATGCTATTTTGTTTAATTCGCTGTTAGAGCCTATGTACTCAATACAGTTACCATTAGACCTACAATTTATAAGAATAGTTACATTTAACTGCAGATGTGCTTCTACATTTTCTTTATACTCCATTGTGGATTTCAAGTGAAAGTATACATATGAAAATGGTATTTTAAATCTTATGATTTAAATGCCAAAATCGTTGAAGCCAGTAGGCTTAATATTTGTGATAAATCACATAAACTGCAGGTGCTCCCCCTATACCACACACACATGTATTCCTCTTGACTTTCATTGCTCTGTTATTTGAGAAATGTGCAGAAGAACAAACTCAGTAGATCATGATTTTAGCTAAGATTGTTGTTTCAATTTCTCTTCCAGTTTTTGGCATTTTAACCATAACTTTTAAAAGTAACTGATAAATAGCATTTCAAATAAACTTTCTTGCATCATGAAAAAATCTAGTTCAGAGCAACAAAACCAATAGATTTACCATTAAATGAAAAATCAAATAGCATTTTTTCCACATTGTCTGAAGTAGGATTATTGGTTTATTGCTTTAGCAGCTTTTGGCAATTCACATAATGATAAATGACTTGCTGTAGATGTAAAATAATGTTTTGGATAGACTTTTGTCTGCTATCTTGTCTAATCCAACTGATGAGTTCAAGTATTTGACAATAGGCCTCTTGGGCAGTAGTATGTAGCAGATGAAAAATATAACATATTTCTAAATGTGTACAATTTGAAATTGGCAATGTAGTAACTAAATGAAATGTGAGAGGTGAAAAACATGCAGTCTAGCATGATTTATGTCACTAAAATTATGAAGGCTATTGATTACAGTGCTTCAGAAACTATGTTAATACTATAACATTATAGATTTTTTAAATTCTTTTTCCCTTGTCAGTGATTTTCTGTTTGAGCTTTCTTCTGAATCATCAGTGACTTATGGATAGTTATAACATTTGACATTGTAATGTATCAGTAGTAAAGATTTTCCTTCTGTTTTTACATAAGCATGAAACCATTCTTCATGTGAGTTGAAAGTGTTTCATTGTTTCTGTTTGTAGCCTTAATAGTAAGACTATTCAAGTATCATGTAGTGTTAAAATATAATGATCTTCCAATTCAAAATGCTATATAACTGAATCAGTTAATAGGCCTATGTTAATACCTTACATAAACTAGTTACACTGTATATACTATTAATGTCTCAGTGTTTATTTTCCTTATAAAAAATGTTTCTTCACATCCACTAAGAAGTATGCTTTTTAGCAACTTAGATGAATTTTCATTAAAATGAGTAGTTTTATGAACAACTTTTTTAAAAGGAGAAAGGTTCTTAGTTTTTATTATTTTCAATGATAAATTATTCATTTTCTTTCTAAATAATTCTTTCTTTTTTTCAGTTTTTGAATTCTGTAGTTG
>NW_013672185.1:17356-23956 GCF_000517525.1 Limulus polyphemus
AAGTGGAATTCAAAATAGATGTCTGTCCATTTTAAAACAAGTGTATTTATTTATCCCTGAGAGAAAAAAAATTCTATTTATCAAAGTGACATAAAGCTTTTCAACCATTGAGATCACATTTTAATCTCTTAAACTTTGTAGGATAATGGGATAAATGGGTATGACAGGTTAGAGAAATGGCAAGACCATAGATTGGATGTAGTTGCAGCAAATCAAATCTCACTGTATATTATATGTTTCAGTGATAAATTTATGTAATGTTCTGTAGTTCTCATTTGAGAAAGAATAGTTTTTATGTCCCACTGAACCCACTTTTTTCACTGTAGACTTACATTGACTTAGATTAGTTGTGTGAACTACTGTGGCTATTTCAAAATTGATTGCCAAAAACATAGTTTCACCTAATGTCTCTGAATCTGTTTTTCAAGATTCTAAAGAACTAATATCTTACATTTTAAAACCATGCAGGAAGGAAAGGAAAGTAGAAAAAATACTAGGACTCGTTAAGAAAGAGAAATAACATGTCCTGTAATTGTCGTAAAAACTAAGGATAACTCAGATGAAACTAGCTCATACTCGGAACTGACAGCTAATTTGTAGTGAAAACTAAGGCTAACTCAGGTGAAACTAGCTCATACTCAGAACTGACAGCTAACTTGTCTTAAAAACTAAAGCTAACTCAGATGAAACTAGCTCGTACTCAGAACTGACAGCTAATTTGTAGTGAAAACTAAGGTTAACTCAGATTAAACTAGCTCATACTCAGAACTGACAGCCAACTTGTCATAAAACTAAGGCTAACTCAGATGAAACTAGCTCATACTCAGAACTGACAGCTAACTTGTAGTAAAACTAAGGCTAACTCAGATGAAACTAGCTCATACTCAGAACTGACAACTAACTTGTCGTAAAAACTAAGGCTAACTCAGATGAAACTAGCTCATACTCAGAACTGACTTGTCGTAAAAACTAAGGCTAACTCAGATGAAACTAGCTCATACTCAGAACTGACAGCTAAGTTGTAGTGAAACTAAGGCTAATTCAGATGAAACCAGCTCATACTCAGAACTGACAACTTGTCGTAAAAACTAAGGCTAACTCAGATGAAACTAGCTCATACTCAGAACTGACAGCTAAGTTGTAGTGAAACTAAGGCTAACTCAGATGAAACTAGCTCATACTCAGAACTGACAGCTAACTGACTGGATCGAGTGTTTCTATCCAAAAGGTGTAAAGGATAAAAGAAAGTCATGATGTTTGTAAACAGTGATTGGTTTCTGTCATTGAGTATCAATCATGTTATTCTCTTGAATAATCCAACAAAATGATACCTTTACCTTCAGTATTAATTACATTGACAAACAATTCTTTATTATATCATGTTAAGTGTTTCTGCATGTGATAAACGTATAAAGTGGAGAAGCACTTTAATAAAAGTACCAAATTTATTTTCACCTTGCTTTGTAAAAATATTGAGATACTTAAAACCAAAATAAAGCACTTAACCATATTTTTATTTCATCAATAAAGTAATTAGTGGCTAAGCATTACATCCCCAATCAGTATTGTACCTTTATGTACATCTCCATGAACTCAATGTAGCATCATTAGTAACTGCCCAACCTAAAAGATAATGTAGCGAAGAATTGTATGCTAATAACCTTAACCCATGTAGTATTATAATGGCCACAGCTTGAAATTAACAGTGAACCATTGGCTACCAAAAATTCCAGTAGACTACCTAAAAGGTTTTCCTGGGTGGTCTGTGTGGCCACTATAAAAGTGCCCATGAAAATCTAAATTTATGTGATTATTTCCCCTACACGATAGATAATGACTATGTCATGAGACAAGTACGAGAACAACAGATTTATCCTGGGAATTATTTGCAATGTTATTCTCAAATATTGCAGAAATTTCTCTCTCTTATCTGTAGGGTTGGATGCATCGGCACGATGGCATGCACAGGCTGAGAGCTTATCTAATCTCACACTCGGCCATCTCTGACCGGGTACAGTGTATCTACCGGCACGGTGGAAGTAGATACAATGCACGGCATAGACACTAATGAAACTTCAGCTGCATGCTGCACTGTATGTGCTGAATCCTGGCTCCCACACCAGACTCAGAAAGGCCACATGTGCTTTCTAATTTTCTTGGAGAAAAGGTGTATATTCTGCGAGGTCATCTAGGCCCAAGAAATGTTGAACAAGGATAGTTGAATCTTGAAATCATCACAATCCCTTCATAAGGGAGTAACATTTTTAAATTACCTAGAAAAGGGAGGGAAAAAACTTGAAAAAGCCCATGAAAAGGGATAAAAAAATCTTTGGTTTCCCTAGGGAAAGATATAGTTCTGGAATTTAGGTACAGGCATACATGTAGGTACGAACAGCCCCTAAATTTGGTGTGGGGGGCGGTGGACAAAGCAAGATTTAGAATTTATATATTGGCACTATGAAAATCAATAAAAGATGCATGGATCCGAGGATATTTGTGTTGGGGCACGGCCTGGAAGATGAAGATTAGAAATATATATCATCATATGACGAATAAAGAAATGAAAAAAGAATCATTTACACCATGCTAACCACTTTTTACCTCTGTTGGCTGGATCATGATCATTCAGCCAGATGGAGTCCTGAATTATGTTTATCATTGTAGCATTATTAACCAAGGATTACTCCAACTTATGATATGGGATATCATTCTTGGTCTTTCTTTATCCTGTGGTCTTTTGGTGTGGACAATTTCTTGAGTTGTTGGTTGCTATGTTTATGTAATTGAACATAATGGAGGGAGAAGAATGTGATGATGGATGGATGGATGAATATCCTGAGTCAGCAGTAGAATTGTGTGGGTCCACTGGTTTGTGACAAAAACTTAAAGTTCTCTTGGTGATAAGTTGGATGTTGTGCGTATGATGAAGGATGATTAAAGTGATGGCAGATGAGTAGCAGTAGACATGAATGAAATTTGATCATATTGTTTATGGAGCATAAAGAGTCATTGTTTCATATTGTGAAGAGTGTTTGACTTTATGATGCAGAATTGTTCAATCGTGTGACTGTCTTAGTATCAGATGAGATGTTCTTAATCAAGTGACAATATATGCAAAATGTTGCAAAGCCAAGTGAGGAGTCATCAGAGAGAAAGCATGAGAGGAAGACAAGGAATATGACCAAATGAGGAGTTACAGAAATGAATGGGAGAGAGATTACAAATGGCTGAGCTTTGATGAGGAGAAAGGTAAAGTTTAGCAAAGTTTGTTGAGAAATGAACATAAAAGGAGGTCCAGGGAGAAAGTAAAGTTTCCATAGTAGATGATCAGAACTCACCAGGTGTGAGGTGTGAGAGTTTAAGATCAAAGATTGAAAACTTCAATAACGACTGAAAAAAAGAACTGTGTGCACTCACTGTCTTGGATTATTTGTCTGCAGTCATCATCAACCAATTATACAAATTTCTGTCCTATTATTTGATGGAATTGAGTAACCAAACACATTTTATGCCATTGTATGCAACATAATAGATGTCAACACCATTTTACAGTATGATTTCTTTCTCACTTGTTTTTAGCAGGTTTTATTTTCTTTTTAATTTTTTTTTACTTTATCTCTCAATCATTGTTAGTACTACAAGTAAGAAAGATCTATAGGTCATAGTATGATTCATTTATGGGTTGCTTTGTTGCAAAATAAGGAAAAAATACATTGGCCACCTAAACTGCTGTCTGTTGATCCAAAAGACATATCTAGCTGGTCTGGCTGTTTATCAAAAGACATGTCTAGGTGGTCTGGCTGTCTACCAAAAGACATGCCTAGGTGGTCTGGCTGTCTACCAAAAGACATGTCTAGGTGGTCTGGTTGTCTACCAAAAGACATGTCTAGGTGGTCTGGTTATCTACCAAAAACATGTCCAGGTGGTCTGGTTGTCTACCAAAAGACATGTCCAGATGGTCTGGTTTTTGGTAGACAACCAGACCACCTAGACATGTCTTTTGGTAGACAGCCAGACCACCTAGACATGTCTTTTGGTAGACGAAGACATGTCTAGGTGGTCTGGTTATCTACCAAAAGACGTGTCCAGGTGGTCTGGTTGTCTACCAAAAGACATGTCTAGGTGGTCTGGCTGTCTACCAAAAGACATGTCTAGGTGGTCTGGTTGTCTACCAAAAGATATGTCTAACTGGTCTGGTTGTCTTCCAAAAGACATGTCTAACTGGTCTGGTTATCTACCAAAAAACATGTCCAGGTGGTCTAGTTGTCTACCAAAAGACATGTCCAGGTGGTCTGGTTGTCTACCAAAAGACATGTCCAGGTGGTCTGGTTGTCTACCAAAAGACATGTCTAGGTGGTCTGGTTGTCTACCAAAAGACATGTCTAGGTGGTCTGGCTGTCTACCAAAAGACATGTCTAGGTGGTCTGGTTGTCTACCAAAAGACATGTCTAGATGGTCTGGCTGTTTATCAAAAGAAAGTTAAGTGCAAGCCCTGCTGGCCAATTCTGCATTTGCATTTGTAAAACTTAATAACTTATAAATTTCATTACATCTGAAACACAGACACTTCAAACATACAGCATAATCGTGAGACCTCTTAAAATATCATTTTGATTTTTTTAGTCAATTTACCATTTATAATGAAATAAAACCACTAATGCCTTTCTTAAGGGTTACAGTCTCACACACAAATAGAAACTGATAACTGAAAAGAACATATACAGCAATTAAAAACTTGCTTAACAATAGTGATGTCGTGTTATCACACACACCCCCTTAGAAGAAATTCAAATGACTAAGCAACAGTAATCTTTAGTAAACATGGTTTCAATCCTCCACTCTGCTTTGCAAATTTTAAAAACTAATAAGTATTTGACTGAATGTCATGGTAGAAAAACATGTAACTTTCTCTTCGTTATTTCATTTTTGTTACGTGTATACTCAGAAATCATGTTTTGAATATTTTAAATATATATTTAACTAGTAGGTAATTATTAGTCCATTCCTAAGAAAACAAAAAAAATACAACTTTTGCTATTTTGTAAGAAAACTGGTGATGATACTGGATGACCTCCTTGCAGAGATTAAAATGAATCGTAATGTGGAAATCAAAGTTTTATAAGAAATGTTAAAATACTTTGATACCAAGAAATACTTTAATTACCAGCATTTGTGAATTTTTTAAAAACTCCATCATCAGTGTGAAAATGTTAAAAATAATTAGCAACTTTATAAATATAAAACCTTGCAAGCTTTGAAGTGAATTATTGATGTTGATAGGGTCAGAAGTTAAGAAGGAACACATTTACATGACTGATATATTTACAGGCTGGAAGAAAGCCATGTGTGTGCTGAGAACTCAATAAATCAAACAACTGAAAGTTACTTTACAAGGCAGTGTTTAAGCAGCATGTAGTAATGGACATCCAGACATTTATTTTCCATTGTCAGTGCTTCCTGTGTAAATAGAGCTAGTTGTAATTAAAGAAGTACACCAACGACTTAATAGTGTTACGTATTATTATTATAGGCTGTTATTAGTCCGTGTTTAGTAATTTTTGACTAACATTGTTAAATGAGCAAGTTACTTTTTGAACAAATAGTGAATATTAAATTTCTAAAAATTTTTTCTTAAAGTAATGTTAACCTGAGCAACACTGGTTACATTTGTAATAACTGTAGTAACATACTAAGTTAAAGCTACACTAATATTTAGTCCAAATAAGATAAACATAAACTACAGGCACTACGATGGTGAGTTGTGTACAAGCATAACACATTCATAATAAATTAAAGTTGCTTAATAAAAAAAGTACACTTATCATTATATTGTGCAACTTAGTTTTGTGAGCACAATGGAGTCTAAGGGAGAAAACTGGGAGTTACAAACTTTTGCAGTTATTATGCCCTGCTGTACCTGTTAACAGCTGCTACAAGTCAGTTGCATAAGTTGTTCTACATGTTACCCAGATTCTGTTATTCAAGGTTAATTGATATTTCACTCTCATTCTTAAACTATCTTGTATGCTTCACAAAATAATCAGTTGTCCGGTAATGATATATATAATTAAGACAGACATTTATGTTATTGTCCTACTCTTTACATTTATTGTGCAATGAATCAAGAAAGTGCTGTACGAACAGTAGGGGCAGCTTCTTCACAGCATAATTACTCTTGGTGGCCTAATTTTAGTAGTTATGAATAATGCATCAAACATTAGCCATCTTCGTTGAAAGAGTATCTTCTAAAGCATTATAATTAATGTATATAGTTAGTATTTATATTATTTCATCTTGTATATAAAACTCATCTTTGTATTTATACTTAAAAGTTATCTTTCTCCTCCTTTTTTGAAATTATGTTCAGCTGATTCAAATAGACCACACAGTAAGGCTTTTAGGCCTTTATGCTGTTAACTTTTTCACCGACTTCATATGATGGATAATAGACCACACAGTAAGGCTTTTAGACCTTTATGCTGTTAATTTTTTCACCGACTTCATATGATGGATAATAGACCACACAGTGAGGCTTTTAGACCTTTATGCTGTTAATTTTTTCACCGACTTCATATGATGGATAATAGACCACACAGTGAG
>NW_013672185.1:24724-27643 GCF_000517525.1 Limulus polyphemus
AGTCACAAGAACGTCGAATCTGAATCACTTGAAAAAAACACGGGGGTGCTTAACTTTTTCCAGGTGTATATTTATTACCTTTACATAGAAAACAAATATAAAACCGTTAGTAACTTCATGTAGACTAATTCAAACATGCTGGGAGCATCATGTATTAACTAAAAGTTTAGAAGGAAGCTCCCGATTGGAAAAGAAAATAATCCATGGTTTCAGATGATATATTTCTGTTTATATTATCTTCAGAAACTTGGAAGTTGTAAAAACAAATATGTGTAAAGTTGAGTATTATGGTTTTTGATATCACCCACTTCAAAAATTCACAGTTTTCAAACTGTTTGAACTAAATATAAACTTATGCAAAATCTACTTACTTTTGGCTCTGTTTAATACATTGACCAGTTATATCTGCATAGTTAGGAAATTTAACGGTTTCCACCATTCTCATTGATAATTACGACAGAGAGATAAAAATTGAAAACTAGGGTTAGCAATTTCACTTTTTTAAATTACCTTATTCCTTACAGAGTTAATAAGACATACAATGAACAAAATTTTAAATCATTTCAGTTATAATATTATTTTGGGTTTAATTTGGGGGAAAAGATGACTAGAATTTTTCAAAACTTGATGTGGTTGTTTTGCCACTTTAAAACACAAGACACTAGGTTGAAAAAGGATTAAAATGTTATTTTTGTTCTGGATATTTATTTTCCATAACTTCTCACCTTTTGGCTTAATTGTTTGTGAGGTTTAATAGGCCAGATTTTTTACAGTAGGCATCTGTGGCTTCTTTACGATAAATCTCAACAATAAACAAATGGCACAAAGTCCACTTGTTTTAGAGTAATATATTAAAACAAGTCAAATGTATAAACAAATGTTTGTTACACTGTTAATTATCACTGCTTTATCCAGAGCTTTAAATAATTGTCCCTTTTTTCGTCAAAGTCCACACAGGCTAGTTCAGTTACTTTAGAATACACTTTGATAAGATGAATTATTCTTCCTGCTCTGTTAGTACAATACAGTCTATGATAATTTCACTTTAAAATCACCACTATAACTGTTGGTTACCACAGTTGTATGTAGAGCTTTCAATATTTGTTCTTTTTTCATCAAAACTCCACACAAACTGGTTTAATTACCTTAGAACACAATTAACAAGACAAATTCTTCTTCTTTATTCTGTTATTGTAATACAATGTGTGGTTATTTCACTTTAAAAACCACCACTATACACTATATGGCTAATTGAACAATTAACACAGTCTACATCTAGTTTAATAACTAACTTGAACTACATTTTAGATGCACATTTATAACACCCGACAGAGGTCTAGAACTTTTCACACACTACGAGATATTATAATGCAATAATACTCCAGAAAAACTTAGCATACACAATAGTACAACAATCACCAATTCTCAACAAGTAAACTACACAATGTATGATTCACACAGTTATGTAAACAAACCTTCAAGATACTATTGCTTCAAAAAATAACTAAATTTAGCACACTCGCTATATTTAAATTAAAACGGTCGTGTATATCTAACACTATTCATTTAGCCTTTCAACTTATAAAAATAGTGAGAAATTTCTGGAAGACATTAGTTTTACAATCTTTTAATTTCAGTAAGTTGTATAAATATTATAAAGAGTTGCTGCCCGTATTTTCAAACTTGTTTCACTCACTCATTTCTTATGTTATTTTAATACCATATTCCTCCCTTTGAGCACCAGGGGCACTTAAATAATTTTAAGAAAAGGGGGCACTAATAATGAAACAATTCTTACTTTAAGGTTTTTCTCAGTTTTCACTTCTATCGCCCATGAAGTACAGTCTTGGCACAAAAATAGGTCATTGTAATGCAAACAAGTGTCCAAAATATTCTTTGTTTTTGGATTAAAACTACTTTAAAATATCCCCTTACATAAATTGCGATTGGATAACGAAGTTAAAGAGATGGATGCAGAAGCTGAGGAAAATGTGATTCATTTGAGACATTACAAGAAATGTTTTAAGATACTCCTTTGCAGTTTAATGTTATTTTGGAGAGTTCAAAGGTTTATACAGACAAGGATTAGGTGTTGGAGAATTGGATCAGTAAAAAAACCAACAAAATCTTGGATTATTTATTTCAGGAGGATTTTTTCCGTAGTTTTAAATTTTGATGCTATGGGTTTTATTCTTAGAAGCATAAGTCCATGTTTAAGTTTAAATCATGTATAAAGTATACTGTATTTTCTTGTAAATAACTCACCCCCTGGTATGCCCCACTTTTGAGGAAAAAAGTGCTCTAAGAAACTTTTAGGGACATATTATCCGCACTCGTGTATACCCTGCAACCCAGCGACACAGACAAATGTTGGAAGACAAGAAAAATTAAAGAATCCTTTTACATTATGGTAACAAAATAAAACCTTCACCAAACAGAGATTCCTTGTGGTTATGTTACATGGTGATGCCAATCACAGATTAAAGGTTATGGTGACATTATGGGAACACTGAAAGTGAAACCTACTTGTCTTGGAATACGTGAGGAATTAATTAAGTCCTAATTATAATTTATTCAAATACTGAAAAATACAATCAAAGGTATTTGTTTATACTTTGACCAGAGAATACAAGTAACCGAGATTGCTAACAGATGTACTTATCAGCTGACTGATGAATCGCTCCACAACAAAAACATAAACAAATAATAGAATACTGTATTACTTGCACACGAGAATACCCCACAGTTGGCATTTTTGAAAACTGATTTAATATATTGCTCGTAGGTTGTCCTTATCTGTAACAACCCTGATTTCAAACTTTTTCTTTCAAAACAAAAACTCATGCTAGAGAAAGAAAATGCCCATGTAACTTGAAACAAAGAAAAACAAAAAAGTAAAAATCTCTAAAACTTTATTTT
>NW_013672185.1:28643-35044 GCF_000517525.1 Limulus polyphemus
GTTGTCATTTACTGGCACAAAGACAGTGGCACTTATTTCACTGGCTTCATATGTATGGCATGTGGTTGTCATTTACTGGCACAAAGACAGTAGCACTTATTTCACTGGCTTCATATGTATGGTACATGGTTGTCATTTACTGGCACTAAGACAGTAGCACTTATTTCACTGGCTTCATATGTATGGTACATGGTTGTCATTTACTGGCACTAAGACAGTAGCACTTATTTCACTGACTTCATATGTATGGCATGTGGTTGTCATTTACTGGCACAAAGACAGTAGCACTTATTTCACTGACTTCATATGTATGGCATGTGGTTGTCATTTACTGGCACTAACACAGTAGCACTTATTTCACTGGCTTCATATGTATGGTATGTGGTTGTCATTTACTGGCACTAAACAGTAGCACTTATTTCACTGGCTTCATATGTATGGTATGTGGTTGTCATTTACTGGCACTAAGACAGTAGCACTTAGAGCTTTTTCCGTGCTTAGGGCTGCTGTTGCGCTGAGAGGTTCCATTTGGATTAGATTTGGTTTGATGGGAACTGCCACATTGGCACATCTTTTCATACCATCATTTGTATGTCGGGTTCCTGGATCTATGGGTGGTTATCATCATTTGTACGTCAGGTTCCTGGGTGGTTGTGGATTTGTACATCATTTGTACGTCAGGTTCCTGGGTGGTTGTGGATTTGTACACCATTTAGTAGATCAGTTTAACCTGGATATAGTTCCATTTTATTCAACTTGAGGTGAAGACAGTGTGGACTCCCCCTCCTACCCTAGATCAGAAGCTGTAATCCTGATGCCACTTAGTTTTGTACTGGAGTTGACCGGCCGTGTATGGTCCGTCACACCCTGGCCACTCTACACCTTGGAGCACATCCATTTTAGTTTTCCCACATTCCTGTCTGTAGATGGTTCTTCTACAGTCTTTCTTCACTGCAATTGAGATTCCAGAATATTGTGGTTTGAATTCAAACCCACCTGGTTTTTATTTACGTTACTGTTTTCTTCCTCCCACTTTTTGCCAATGTATGCGACACCTATTTCTACACTGAGTGCAGAGTATATTTTGTACAGAAATAATGTGGTTTCCCATGTGTGTTCCTCTCCCAATGAGGATTACACTTCATGGAGGTTCTTTAGACACTTTTTCTATTCCTAGCACTGGTCCCTCACCTATTCAATGTGGGATTCTAGCTATACATGTGAGACGAGGTAATGTACTGTATTGGAAGTTATTATTTTCTTATACTGAAAATATATTTCTGATAGGTACTTGCCTCCTTTCACACTTCCCACCCTTCTTCTGCAGTGAAAACTGATGCTTTCTTTTCTGCCAAATCTTGAAGCGATAGTTTGTGAGAATCGAATAGAGGGAGTCACATGCATCAGGAGGGAGTGTTGCACTCTTATTGGTGGAAGATTGTTGCATGATGATTTACATGTGAGACACAGTAGAACCACATTAGCCATGGGGTACGTGGGAGTTCGAGGCTTGTGGCATGCAAAAAAATTTTGACTTACAGAGTGCAGCACTGAACAAGAATAGCTATACATGTTAGAAGAGGTAAATACCTAATGGAAATATATCTTCAGTATAGGAAAATTATAATTTTCCAATTTCCTGTTGTGTGATCACCATGAAAATTCTAGCTAATCTTAGACTCCAGGTGGATATTAGAACCCATTACTTTGTTACTTTTCTCATTTTTACAAGACTGCCAAGACTTTACTGTAGCTCTGCTTAAAATGCTTCAGTCATTTTGAAATAGTTATTGTGACTATGGGGTCATACAGTGTACTCAGTTCATTCAAAGTTTTCTGTTTACTTTAACTCCTATCACTCCATTGTGCATGCACATACTTTCCGTGGGAAAGAAGTCACTGGCCATTACGAGTCAAGCATGAGTTCTCAATGGCAGCTCGCAAACGATTTTTCTTGAGTGAAAGAATCGCCCTGACACAAAGACGGGGGGCAAGGACAGCTAATCAGACTTTCAGAAAGGAATGCATTGAGTTATGGCCTTGCATCAAGCCAAGTAAGCTTGGTGCAAACCACATTCTCTGTGCCAGTTAGAAGGATGGTATCTGTACTAATGACAAGTCCACTTTCACTATGGAAAATTAAACAGTTGATAGGCTAATGCTACTAAGACCAAACCTTATTGGTAGGCAGGTGTGCAAGTTTGACTGCCATTTCATTTGTCACCCTTGCTACTGTTTTAGTGCCAGTAAATGACAACCACATACCATACGTATGAAGCCAGTGAAATAAGTGCTACTGTCTTTGTGCCAGTAAATGACAACCACATACCATACATATGAAGCCAGTGAAATGTTCTCGTCTCTGTTTAGACTGTTTCACTTCTGTTCTATCCCTCTATCCTTTGTTCCCTTACTGTTGAGACTCATTGGGTTGGGTTATTTTCCTCTTTCATGTAGCTGTTCCTTCTCCTAGTGTCCCCCTTTTTCACATAGATCCCTTTCTTTGCCCAGACATCTTCTGTGGTATTACTTTCTTTCTGTTGACTTGGACTACTGTCATAAGACATCTTTTTTCAATATCTTTTCACATTTTGTGTTCCTCTCTCTTGCCCTTTACTCCTGTTCCTATTTTAATTTTTTTTCCTTCTTACTTTCCCATTCCAGGTCTTCCCCTTTTTTCTCTTCTTTTCTCAACCAGTAGAGTAGTTCATCACTCTTTTTATCAGTGACTATTACACATGTACAATGCTTTGAGTACCTATCTTTTCTCCTGCTGTTGGTCTGACTTTCTCTGAATAGCCATTTTCCATTCTTTCATCTTGATTTCTTTCCTCGCTCCTCTTCTCCTCCCTTCTCTTCTCATTTCTTTTTCACCTCCCACCAACCCCCATTAATGGTCATTTTCACCTATCTTGCATTTAGACACCTTCCTACACATCTTTATTAGCCTGTCCTGCCATTGTTTTATGTATTTTCTCCACCTTTTTCATATTTTCCTGTTCCTTTTGACTCAACATCAGCCCCTCTTATATTCCTTGGCATCATGTGTGTCTTCACTTGCCATGTTCATGGCCCCAGGCAGGTGCTCCTTTCTTGGCCTTTTTCCTTCTGTTAGTCCATTCTTCAATATTTCCTTCTCTCATACTTCCCTCCCTTTCTTATGAATACTCAGTTGGAGGGGGGGGGGGACTTATCCTGGGATCTTGCTCTTTCTCACAACCATTCAATTTTTTGTACTTTTGGATGTATTTTTCTTCTCTTGTCTCATCTTTTTAACCTGTGAGCTATGGCACACCTGGCTACCAGGTTTTACACAGCTCATTCTCTTCTTACATGGGAGGTTATTTTGCTTTTGGTAAATCTGGCTTCCCTAGAACCACTCATTTTGTGGGGGAAAGCACTGATGTGTCTCCACCTATGAACTTACGTACCCATGGTTTTCAATCTTAGGGGTCCATTTTCCCCTTTGTGATCATCTCCTTGGAGTATTGTCTTGGTGATTGGACCTTGCCCAAGCTGCTTCCTGCCCTCACTTACCACCTCTCACACAGGATTTCTCTTCTTCAACACATCCCATTGTGTCAAGTGCATTTATATTCAAAGCAGGAACTCTGATGTTTTGATGCTGGTTGTGCAGTCCCTTCACATCAGCTAGCTCAATCCTCTATTTATTCCTTTTTTTTGGAACCTTTTTCTTGTCTGAATGTGAAAAGCTATTATGTGAGGGGAACTTAGTATCTATTGGAAATACATAATAAGTTTTGATATGGTACACTACCTCCTGCCACATGTAAAGCTCTTCTCATTTAGTGCTGCCCTCTATATGATTTTTTTTTTCGCATGCACAAGTCTTTAACTCCCATGTATCCCACAATCAATGTGGTTCAACTGTGTCTCACATGTAAATCATCATGCAACAACTAACAGGAGTGTGACACATAATCCTGATGCATGTGACTCCCCCTATTCGATTCTACCAAATTTTCGCTTCTCATTAGGCAGTGATCGAGTGCAGATGTTTTTAAATTGTGCTCTTTTCACGTGTTCATTTCATTATTTTGCAAAGTAGTGATTTACTTGATTTATTAATTTGCTACAGTTAGTTTTTTTTCTGCAGTAGTTTGTCGTGGTAACTCACCCTTGTTGATTATTTTTTCTCATTTTTGATTTCTTCATGGTTTAAGATGAATTCCAAAGTTTGTGTTTTACAACTTCTGATCTTAATACCATTAAGTGCCATTACCAGTTTAAGGTATGGGGGTCTTGACTAAGGATTTTTCAGCTATCATTCATTGGGAGATTGATTGTTACATGAGGTGTCTTTTTTTCTCCCAATAATGTTCAGGTTTCACCTGCATTGTCTAAATCTGTTCATGAAGAGGAGGATTCTGACAGCGGATATTCTCACCCAGGCAAAGGTTCTTCCTCTAGAGCTCCACCTCAAATGCCTACAGAATCTGTCAGAGGTATTAAGAAGTACCTCACAGAAAAGGCAGAATTAGGAGAGGGAATAAAAAAGGATAGAAAAAAAAAGACTAAAAATATAATAATTGGAACTAGAAGAGAAAGAAAAGGTAAGGTGCACAATTCCCAAGCTGGTCAGATAGATACCAAAGACATGGAATCAAGAAAAGAAAGCAAATAAGTCTACAAATCAGGACAAAATGAGCCATTAATTTGAAGGAAGTGAGGTATTTGGGTATGGGAAAAAGAAATAGTAGAGAAAGAAAATAGCATAAAGCCTAATAACAAGCAGGGAGAAAAGAAAAAATAAACCCCAAGAATCACCAGTGATAAAGTAATAAAACAAAATTAATAATAAAGAACACAGGCAAAGGATCAGGAAATTTAAAAACTTGAGAATGAAATACAGAAAGAGACTGAAAGGTCATCTCAGAAATGGTAAAGTACTACCAAAAACAATCAACATCCACTCCACCAATGGGATGGTTACACACCTCCATGTGCAATAACTGTCTATATGCATTTGTACTGGAGAAATTCATTCTTTTCCCCAGTAATGTATTGACCAGATGTCTGTTTAATTTTATTAATCTATGTTTAATTTCATGAGATTTAACAAAATCATTAACAAAACTTTCATTTCCTATTGCTTTTGTTTCAAAAAGCTGTAATTTTATTGTGAATTCTCAAATGATGGTGATTTATATTTGGTCCTTATTCACACTTAGGCCATATTTCATATATGGCTTTTGGAGGTGCTTGTTAACTGTCAGAATTGTTCAATGTATTGTGGATCACCACATTCTTGATGGGCCTCTTATTCCCATCCTGTCAGACAAATTTTTTTCTCAACAATTAGAAAGGCTGCATGATTACATCATCATGCAAGGTGCAATTCACATTAGATCACATGAAATTAGGTGAAAGTTATCTCAAGACTCGTGGCATGCAAGTCTCTGAGAGATGAACGAGGAAGATAGCCAAGCTGTGTGAAGAGGTGTGGTACTGTCTTAAAAGCTATCAGTAGTTTACTCCTGCAGATTGAGAAGTCACAGACTATTTAATTTAACATTATGATCTCTGCAAGGCTTTGTAGCTGCAGACAGCACCCCACATCAAGGAAGGATCTTTTCTCAGTCCTATTGAGATGATCAGACTTAAATCTTACTTATCTCCAGTGATTTGCCAAATTAGGGACAAACATTTTTTAAATTTTAACAGACCCCTCATGAGCCAGTGGGGAACATTTATTTGAAAAAAAACAACAAACTACTCAATCCAGTTTTTCTTAATTTGAACTGAAATTGTTTGGACATGCTTATTGGCTAAAAAGAAGGCACTTCCCACACTTTTTTAGTGTTGGGGCTGCAAAAAGTATTTGAAGTGGTAAGGTGACTGAAATCCATCAGAGCATCACAAGCTTAATGACCAAGCACAAGAAGCATGAAAGTCTCCAAATGAGATGCAGAGGTATACAAGAACCATTTAGAACCACCTTGGTAGATATTGTGCAGCAAGCCAAGTACAATATTATGCCTGTTGCTGCTTTCAAAGTGTTCTTGTCTGCTCATCCTATTGCTGACTATTGTAATGCTTCGACCTTCCCTACCAAATCACAAGTAAAATTGTTTGTATCTCAACTGAAAGCTAATCATAAAAAGGTTATAGCAGAAGCATAAAAGGTTGGAAATTGTTTAATTAATGATGTTGAGAATGTGGCTTTATTGATATATGCTGAATTTACTCCCAGCAGGTAGACCTTAATACTAGCAAGTATGGAGACTTGAGGATGCAGTATTTCACTTCAAAATTTATCAATTAACAAACGAAAACTTATCCCAAAATGATATTTCCAAAACCACCCTTTTTTGGCAGTTTCCAGATTGAACTTACTTTTACTATTCAACAAATTGTAGTGTAAAGACTACATATATATT
>NW_013672185.1:35746-39831 GCF_000517525.1 Limulus polyphemus
ACAGTTAAAGCCATTCTTATATAAAACATTTGAACATGAAAGCTTCGTAGTTTATTGTAAGTGATTTTAAATAATCATAACTTAAAAGCTTTTATGCATGTGAGTTTCCATAAGTTAAAAGTCATTAGTTTCTTGATAAGCTACTCAAAATCAAATTGTATTTTTAATAAAATTGTTAGAGTCTTATCATGACTCAATCTGGCTCATTTCACCACTTTCAGATATTTTTGGTTAGAGGAGAGTAAAATAAGATTTAAATTGTTCAGATATAGCTTTCATAGCCACAGGTAACTTAAAATCTTGTTCTCAAATATTTCTTGAGAGGTTTGAATATATAGAATAATTTATTAAAACATTTATAAAAATAAATCTGATCATTTTATCACTGATATTTTTATGTTTCAGATTAATGAAAACAGCTGTTTTCAATTAGATTTGATACAGTCTTACAAAGTAAAATTATTTCATTTTTATATCTTAAAAAAGTAATGTTATAGTTAAGCCCTTGGAAACGGGCACAGTAAAGACAACATACTACAGCTGGTAGCAAAGTTCTTAAAAGAAATACCTTTCAGTTTTATGCCTACTTACAGAAATGTATACAGTTGTTTTTGACCAGAAATTGAAGGTAGATAATTTTTCATTACACTATTTCATAAGTTTGTTGCAATCTTGGTTATCTAGAGCTTTTGTTTTTCTTTGGTCTATATTTTAACTACCAAAAATGTTGTGACTCATTTGTGTTCTGTGTTTCATGTACAGAGAATTAAATAAGCAGTTACTAAAATGTTAATTGTAAAGATTTCAATGTCATGGTTATTATGTAGATTACCACTTTTGTATCTTGTTACCAAAGTAAGTTTATTTGTGAAAAGTAAATGTGTTAATTAGGATTCTTTAAGATTTGTTAATTAGGTTTTTGAAAGAAATGGTAAATTTTATCAAATATATATTTTTTCAAAGTACTATTTTAACATATTACATCTAGTTAGTAAATTAATCCATCTGTTTTTTGCATATTTTCCATAGGTTACAAATATTTTACACTTAAAACATACTATTTGCTTTGCTGCTATTATTTCAAAATTATCAGGAATGAATTTAAGATACAATAGTTTGGGAATTGGCTTACATAAATGTATCTTACTAAATAGCACATTATTTACTGTCAGCTAATTGTTGTTTTCATGTGCTTAGATAATCTTTTTCTTTAATAAACTAGGTATCTAAATTGTTAAGCCACCTTCCAGTGGAATATCGGGACCTCGTACAATATTGTATTAATGCCCACTTCACCACTATTACTGAGCAGTTAAGGACAGAGACCCATGCTATTACATCTTCTCACCTCAGTGATTTTGACTGGAAACTAAAGGTTTGTTCTTGCTTATTCATTATTAACTTATTTACAGAATGCCTTTTTTCTTATCTAATTATATTGAAATTATGATATAACTTTTACCTAACATCACTGATGTAACCAGCACATGGATCTTGCTTACATGTGTAATGGACTACTAATGAAGACAATCAATCACAATACTATTTATCAAAATACAAAAAGAAAGGTGGAAAAACACAGGTAACCAACATGAGAATTAAGGAGACATATTTGTCAGAAAATTAATATATTTATTAATTATCAATTTTTATACAGTGGAGCTAAATATTCAGATTACCTTTAATGAAAATTATTAATGAATCAAAAGAAACTGTATAGGTTATTACAAATCATATAGTTCACAATAAATCCTGGTATACATTATATAAATAGAACAATGATACATATATACTTCTACTAACTGTTTTGCAACTGTCTTGGTGGATTATACCAACCATGTGACCATCAGAGTTACCATACTATAACTTTTAACATGTATTATATCTTCACAAAATTTTTCAAGCTTTTATTAAATATTACAAGTCTTTTGTAGACAAAAAATTAGACTTTTAAAGTATTTTTACTAAAATTTGTCTATGAATATATCAAGTCAGAGTGTTGACTGCTCCAAGTAGAAAGTGATTTTTATGTTAAGATTAAAAATACTTTCTCATCTGAAAATTTTCAAATTTCATTTGCATAATCTCTAAAACCTCCTAAATAAGTATCAGCTGTTCCTTTTTTTGGAAAAACATTATATTTTATGTTATTTTCTCTTCTCTATACAGGGTTGGTCAATTTGACCGACCATGTATTCATCATACAACTTTAAAGGTTGAAAAACGTGAAATAAAGTGTTCTATCATCTTCAGTATTGACCACAAAGTTCTAAAGTACTTCTCCTGAGTTTCTACTTCTAACCTTTTCACATCTATTTTGTATGATTATTTTACTATTAGCAGCTGAAGTATAAAACTGCCAATCATAAAGCAATCAGTAACTGCTCCTGCCATTAGACTGTTTACGTGACACTGTAATAATTAAAAAAAGAGTAACAGTCTTATTTATTCAATTTACAAGTTCCTATACATGTAAAACTAAGTCTAATAAAAATGTTATGCGTCAACCATTTGATCTGTGACAAAACAGTATACAGAAGAAATGGTTTGACTAAAATTGTATAACATTTTTAACTGTAGAGCAATCAGATCAAAACATTACATTTGGCCCAGCAGTGAGTACTAGAGAGTAGTTTCATTAAGTTTTTGACACTTATTTTTTGTGTATATGTAATGAAAGTATGAATTTTAAAGCTTGTTAATTAAGTGGTGATATAAAAATATATTAAGAGACTGTAAAATAACTACTTCCTATTTATGGTAATACTAGCCCTGACTGTATTTAAATAGTTGTGGTATTATCAGGCTAACTGATTTCCTCAAAGAGTGTTGGGTAGGTCTGTAATAGGAGCATCAGCAGGATAAATTACGAAGTAAGTCTAATTGTAACTGAATTAAAGGAGTTTGTGCAAAGAATTGAACAGACTGGACACCATGTGTTATACAAACTTAATTCAGGGGACAAACTGTGCATATTTAGTTTTTATATATTGGATGGTTACCTGCCATTGGACTTGTGAATCAATAATAAGGTTTTCTTCCTGCAAGATATCTTTCCATCATCCAACTCACTTGAGTATCTGTGTAGTAATGTTTTTTACTTAATGAGAAATGTTGGATTTACTCCTAGTGACTAGTGCTACTTATGTTTCTAGTCATTGTCCTTCAAATTATGGGAGGCTATAACATCTAGATGTCATCTGCTCTACCAATTGAAGGACACTGCTATCATTTACTTTCTTGTACAATGTGCTGTGTTAAACCAATATTCTCCGCAGATGTAGTGGGTATTATCTCTGGAGAGCAACAAAGGAACAAAAACAACAAGAAGGAAGTCAAGTTAAAGGTTTCTTAGGCCATGCGTTATGTTTAAATTTGGAATAAATGAAGAATTTTGTACATTACAATAAGAAGGTAGAAAACATATGGTATGCCTTCATACCACATTCTTCCTTCCATATATTTTTCTAGTTTGTCCCCAAACTGACTATTACATTTAACTTTTAAAACCATTTCAGTATACACTGGTGACATGGTCAAGAAGTATGTTAAGTTCTCTCATCCATATTAATTTTTAAACAACATGGATGACAAAACCTTTAAGTAAAGAACTACAACTTGAACATCAAACCCTATAACTATAAAATGCAATATAATTCATAATAAAATAAACAAAGAAAACTGTTGATAACACTTGAACTTAAGATTGAAACATATGTCAATGGAGGTAGTCCAGTGAAGCTGTGCATAGTATTGTTTACTATAGTTCTGAATTTACTACATGTATCTTCATGATTTGACATATGCTGTACAAAATATTCTGAATTTTTCATATAATAAAGTATTTCTACTTAAGATTTATCTGTGAATTTCTGAAGCTTTTATTGAGTTAATCTGAGTGCCAGGTTACTTTCATGTTAAGAATAAAAATACTTTTTTTTCATTGTAGTTTTCTTATTTTATTTGAATAACCTATACAACCTACTAAATGAATATTAAAAACTTTTTTGGTAAAACTTTGTCTTTTATTTGTCTTTCTTTCTTCTTTTCTTTAACACTAAATGTAAAAAAAAAATACAGCAGTG
>NW_013672185.1:40742-50058 GCF_000517525.1 Limulus polyphemus
AAAAATTAGGTGTCTATTTACTTGTGACCACTCAGTGTACAGTAAAATAAAAAGATGGAAGAATATTAAATAAAATGATTAATATTTTTTCCTTCATCTTCGTTGAATGTATAATTTTGTTTGATTGTCAGTCTTTTTATCGTCACAGTTTCAAATGGTAACCTTTTCACATCTATTTTCTTTAACATGGTTGCTGCCACCTGTAGTATTAACATATTAAGTATAGATAAAATTAAACATTCAAGAGGTCCCGTGGAGCAGTCATGGTGTCTCAAACTTATATGCCACAAGAGACATTTGGCTTTGAAACATAATTGTCTGTGACTCACAAGGTCCATAACTAAAAGTCGATTGTGAGCCACTGGTGGGGTACATGGCAGCAAACATGTTCATTTTGTGGTTTTATTGCCATTCTTTATACCCTCTGAAGCATTAATCCTCCAATCAAAAGCAATAGATCACAGAGGTAGACCACTGCCCACTTGTCATAAGCAACTTGCATGACCCACCTGACCTTTGCGAATGCAAACCATAACTGTGTTAAGCCTGACATTTTCACTGAGTTAGTTTTTCAAGTAAATATTCATACAGCTTTCAAGTATGCATTTTAGAATACAAAAATATATCAGGCACTAGAATTGAATGTCCAAAAACTACTATAATTTAACTGGCTATCTAACTAAGCTATAAATAGCAGTAAGTTGGCAAACAATGATTTATAAGCAGAATAAAAAATATTTTATATAGATACATAAAATACAAATATTTCATGTCAAAATTGAAACATTCTCTGTCTAGCATTACAGAAATAACAGAAGCACTGTTTTCAAATAATACCTTGCAGGCATGTTATCTAAGTTAAAGTTCTTTGTCCCTGTATATGTTACCTAATGTTGTGTTCTTTCTGTAATTGATTCATTCATACCATACAATACTCACTAATCACTACATGTATGATTATACATGAGAAATACTACACAAGTATTCCTCTTGCAAATATAGTAAAAGCTTCCTCACAGAAGATACAAAAAACCTGCATGAACAAAAGACCTGACTGGAAATCATTGAGTTATACCTCTAATCTCTCTTCCAAGTATCCTGAATTACCTTTAAAGAGAAGCCTAATCATTATTTATTTTTGAGATTCTTCAATACTACACTGTATAAAAGATCCAAATATTTTGATTTATTTTCTACATAATTTCAATCCAAAAAATAAACTAGTTTTCATCAGTGTTGCACTTGTAATAAAAAAAACATATAATATTGGATATACCTGATAAATTTTTCATAATTTTAGTATTAAAATTGTTTTATTTTTAGCAGTTAACAGCTACAGGAATGAATAAGCTTTGCTAATTGTATTAAACTTGTTTTCAGAAAAGTACAATTGCACTGATTATCCTAAGCTAATTTAAAAAAATACAGTGTGATTTTATTTTTCATTGTGTCATACAGCTTGCTGTGTCTAGCGATAAACTTGCAGTCTTGAGACAACCACTGTTAGAATTGGATCTAAAGTTACAACAGGGAGAAACATCAAGATGTTTGTCAGTTGAACTGTGTAAGGATGAATTAAAAGAGTTAATCACTGTTTTGGAGGGAGCCCAGAAGGTAAGCCAGCACATGAAGGATTTTTGGGAATTTGTATCCAAACAAGTATCATCTGATGAAAAAAAATGTACAATGATTAAACTGTTATAAAAAACGTTTTTAGAGTGATAATATAGTTGCATATTTTAATAGTTTTTGAAACTGTAATGTAATGTTTTAGTTTAATTGTATATGATTTCATTTGCTTACAGGTTTTTGTGTAAAACAGTATACAGTGAACCCTTAATTTTTGCAGGATTATGTTCTTAAAAAATGGTGCAAGTGTTAATACTAGAAGTCTATAGAAAAAAATGTGATAAGGAGCATGAACATATATGTATGTACAGTATTGTGTATACATATTAAATAAATAAATAAACGTATTGTGCAGCTTGTATTATATAAACTTACCTTTAATGATGATGAAGATAATGTTGACATTGGGGAGAATTTTGGGTAATGACAGCTGAAACAGGAATGTAGGTGAAAGTGGATGCAACTGGAATGGAGGCGGAGCTGGCTGGGACTGTGACTGGATGAAAGTGGCTTAAAAAAATTGGTGATTGTCATATTTTTTGCCTATTTTTCAAGGTCTATGTAAACTTCTTTATAGGGCTTTAACACATAGTTCACATCTCTCTTTAATTTTATGTTGCAATACATGAATGGATGCACCTCAAACACTTTAGCTGTAAGTTCATTCACTTGTTTTATATTCGGTTTAGGCTTTACATTTAAGCTCTTTAAGGTTGCCTTCTGTCAGCTCCTCAGTGTGCGACTCTATCGGTTCTTCTGTTTTTCAACTCCCAAACCCTTTCCCTCTAACATCGTGTGCCATTCTCCTCACTTTGTCGTAAACAGATGGAAAACCTGTGAAGCCAACTTCCCCCGACAGGCATCGATAATTGACTACTGTTCCTCCTCAAGTGAATCCTTAATGTTAGTGATACAGTGGGTGCTGTTATAGTCTTTCCAGCGCTGGTTGACAGTGAGTGTTGGGCCAATTTCTATTGCATCTTAGAGGTGACGAAATATGAGTTGGGTGTATTATCTGTGACCTAATGGTTGAAAAAGGGAAGTGGTATTGAGAGGCAGGAAGAGAGCCTCAACATTTGTATGAGCAAATTGGATACTTTCTGGATGGCCAGGTTCATTGTCAATAATAAAGAGGACTTTAAAAAGCCAAATTGTTGGAGGTGGATTCCTCAGGTTGCTTGGGGTCATTTGTCACAAAGGACCATTCCAATTACCTACCTGATATATTAAGGATACATTACATGCCCTTTCACTACACCTGTTTGTATCCCGATTCTCATAAGCAATGTATCACCTTTACCTGAAGGTTTATTTTCATTGCTGCTAAACTTCAGACATGGCCGGTAAGCATGGTTTGTACTATTTGTCCACAGACTGCTTTATCATTCTGCCATTGTCCTCTGACCAGTTCTTCTTACCCAAGACACCTTTACCTGAAGGTTTATTTTCATTGCTGCTAAACTTCAGACATGGCCGGTAAGCATGGTTTGTACTATTTGTCCACAGACTGCTTTATCATTCTGCCATTGTCCTCAGACCAGTTCTTCTTACCCAAGACACTCGACAGGGAAGGGGATTAATCCTTTTCACTGATTCATCTGATTACTATTTCTCCCTTCTATGACCAATCAGATTTCAATCATTGTTATGTTCAGTGAGTGTCATTTCACAATGCTAGACTATGAATATTTACTCTGGGTTCTCTTTGAAAGCAAGGAATCTTCTGCAAGTCATGTCTCATCAGATCTGTCGTATTTCTATGTCTTTAGCAGCCCAGTTGAATAGCCCACCAGATGACATTGTGCAGACTGATATATGGACCTTCCCCAATACTTGTATCTCACATTATGTGCATGATCTGGCAGTCTCTTTATCTGAGGGTTTTTGCTTACTCCCTGTAGCTGTTGTAACTATTTCTGCTAGAGAATACAGAGGGAGAGTATTTTCCTTGCTATCTTTTCATTACCTTATGTTCACACTGTGGCAAGTATTGCCCAAACAGGTGTGCTTTTATCAAACCAATTCTGACCAGGTGGTATTACTGTAGTATGCTGGACCACCACTCATGGACTATCATGAGTAAAGCATAAGGGATCCTGCCTGTCCGTGCTGATCTTCGGATTGAATAAATTGGGATCAGCTTGCTTTAAAAATTTAGGGCACTTAGTTCACCTATTACATTGTTTCCAGAGCACTGTTCCTCGGTGCTCCCCAATGCACATTAATGGGATTGTGTATGCTGTACTCAACCAAAGGAAACAGAACTAATCCGGTCTCGAATTATGAACATTCATTCCCACTCCCCTGAATTATAGGGAGGATGTGGAACAACTATACTCAACCAAGGACCACTTTGCGTTTGGAATTATGAAGAGATAGTGGATCCTCTTTTATGAACAATGAACTGAAAGAGTAGAGGAATTCAGTCTAACACTCTGTCCACCACCCCAGCAACTGGAAATCGGGTGTGCTAAGGATTCCCTAGCTCCACTAATAGAATATGGGGGGTATTCCAAGGCTGGAATGTTGCCTGTTGGGCTTCTTCAGATAGAGGAGAGGGTTTGTCCACTTCATTGTTGCTTACATTCTCATCATGATTCTTGTTGTTCGGAACACATCACTCTATGGCTACAGGTTGGGATCCACTTGTAAGTATTTCTATATTTATATAACATTGCCGATTCAATTACCCTAGCCACCAATGTGGGATTTAGGGACCAAGATCCCTTAATTTGAACCCTGAGTAGTGGAACCTCAGCTGTCTGGTTGGGGCTGGCCTGTAGTGATGTACAGTCATGTACAGTTCCACCCTTAATACAGGAACTAAGTTCAGGGTGAAGAGAATACCTGTTATGGATGTAGTGTAGTTCCCCCACTTGTGTACCAATCTTATCTTGGAACACCCACGATCCATGCAGATGTTTTCTGTATGGTTAATGCCCTCACCAGTCCCTCCACCTTCTCAATGTGGGATTCCAGCTATAAGTGTCAGTGAAGGTAAGTATATTTTGGAAGTTAACATTTTCCTAAACTGGTAATGTGTTTTCAATAATGCTTACCTCTACTGATAATCTCCTGCCCTTCCTCACCACTAAGTGCCAGTGTAAGAGACTGATAGGGTATCAGTCTCAAAAAAAGGGATAAAATGATCTGAATGAAGTGCTTATATACAGTACCAGGATAGAGGTCACATTGACGTAGGTGGAGAGTACAAATATTGCCAATGGTAATTAAGTGGGGTATAAAAAAGACTGGAATACATGAGAAAAAAATCAGACTAATGCTTAGATTGGCAAAGAAGAAACCCTGTAGGTCAAGTAATAGCTATAAGTGTCAGCGGAGGTAATTATTATTGAAATACACTTTCAAGTTAGGAAAATGTTAATCTTCATTGATTTACATTTTGAAAAAGACATTTATACTAATGTTTTTATGGTATTCATGTCTTCAAACCTGGTAGGTTATAAAAGTTACCAAATGTATTTGTGTACTATATACACGTTATTATTGTACATTCTTAATCTTGGGATAAGTTACTTGACTTTCATATTTTCATTTACATAAGGTGCAGTAAACATTCCAAAATTACTATTGATGTTAAACGTTTTTAAGATTTGATTTGTGACTAATTTGAAAAGGGGAAAATAGATTTTTTTAAACTATCTGTTATACTGCATCTTTTAACTTTTCATTTTTAGTACATTTTGGTAAGTGGAAAAAAAGTTTTAAGTAATAAGAAAATGTAGAAATAATATCTTTCTAAAACAAAGTGAATAACACCATACAAAGTTTTTGCACATATGTAATATCTAATGAAAGAAAGCTATAATTCAAGTATCTCTTCGACAATACTTGTGAAAGATTTTGTAAACGCTGTATTATTTACAATGAAATATAGTTGTGTTACAAGATTATAACAAAATATTAGAGTGAGGGTAGTTTTTCTTTCCTACTTTTAACTAGATTTTTAAGGATAATATAAATTAATAGTTCTTTCATACATTTTATTGGTTTAATATTTATTCCATAGTCACTTCCTTATATAAGCTTTTATTTTGGCTTAAGATATGTAGGTGACATTTTTTGTGATTTTACTTGTCAATATAAACAAATAGACTTCCTTCAACACATAAACAACATACATAGACATACAAGTTATAGTTAAAAATAACTACACAATAAATGTTGTGAATGTTACATCACATGAACTTCCCAAAGCTTCACCACTAAAATTCACAGAAGAAAAACACATATTGTGGAAATTACGTACTCTGGTTCTCTAATCATGTAATCCATCAGAAAATAGACATCTTTAAAAGCCTCCTAAATTGAGCATATACTATATGCATGACATAAAACATTGATTAAGAAGTTACACACTTAATTCAGATCTTCTCCTAGAAAAACTAATTCACTATCATTGTAATTACATAAACTATTAAAACATTTAAAGAAACATAGACAAGACAGGTTTAACAAACAAATAAACCCACGAAATGGAGAAAACCTAATCAACGGTACTATCCCATATATAGAAAGTAGTAGAAATTTAAAAAGACTAGCATGTAAGTATAACTTTAACAATTAGATTCATCTTCATCCCTAGAATAAAAATTAAACACATGTTAAGAAAATTATATAATGAATCCCCTACCCTTACTCCAGGAAAAATTTACAGAATACAGTTACATAGGTGAAGCAGTATATAATTTGGACATCAGCTTAAAAAAAAAGACACCAAAAACCCCTTTCCTTGTCCCTGAACATATAAACAACAACCAACACAGGTTTCTCAAACAAAATGTTGCCTTTCTAAAACACGAACCTGACAGTAATCATAGAAAAGTCAGATAAGTCTTATTAATAAATTAAAACAATCCCACTATCAATAAACATATACACAGGCATGATCCTATGTTTTAAATCATAATTTTCATACACATTTCTAATCTTTTTCAAACCTTTTTCAAAATATCTTCCACATATTCAAGATCATTTAATCTTTTTTGTTCATCTCAATAAATAAAATGTCACTTCGTGCATATTGATAGTTACATGTATAAGTTACCACTATTTATTCTCAAATTGAAATACAGTATTGTATTGTTAAACATTAAATACAAAAACTGTGTATTTTAGAATGACTGTGTAAGCAATAGACAACAACAACAAAATCCTGGCAGAAATTTAGGTTGTTTAAAAAAATAGGGTGCTTAGAGATCCCTCTTTGCCCTGCATGTTGTAATAGGTTTACTTAAAAAGATTTATGGGTTTTGTGTGTAATTAACTCGAGTCTGCGGGGAGAGCCATATGACATCAATTCTCAAAGATAAACAAACTTAAAACAAATGGCCCCTGTGGAATGGATGGACCATCAGAGTGGCAGAGATCTGTGGATCCAATGCCTGAAAATTTGCATTGGGGAAATGAGAGTGCCCCCCAAAATCCAATTTCACAGTCCAGGCTCCAAATTTGTATGCTTGGGCCATGCCCTGAAAAAATACTGCAAGGAAAAGGTCTATTTTACCAGTAATCCTTGACAGATTACCCCTCGACTTCTCTCCATGCCAAATAACTGGTTTCACTGATGAGTTAAAACCCAGGGTATCAATTGACCCCCAACAAAACAAAGATCCTACACTGCGATGGAGTTTTCTTCCAACCCTCAACCCACGCCAACCTTACCTATCTGTGCGGTCCATGGAACTCTTTTCCACATGTTACATGTACAAGTCCCCAGAGCAAATCTAACCTTTTCTCCATTTTCCTAAAAGGCATCGACTTACAATCACTCAAGTTGAAATCCAGCAATCCCTAGAAAAAACCACACTAATCTCCATGCAGTTCACCAGATCTAGTGAAAAACTACAGAAGTCTGATACCAGAGAAATTAGTTTCAACACATTCGTGCATCCTCTTCAGTCTCACGCTGTCTTCTGAATGTGTCAAAACTAGTTTCTCTAATATCAGACTTCTGACAGTTTGTTTGGTTTACTGTGGTTTTTCACTAATTGCTATATACGATATTGTGTTCTTGTATAATTTTTACCGGATCTGTTCCAGGACAACTGGCAAGATAACCCAGTTTATAAAAATCATCACTTCGTCTACACAACCCATCAATCATATTCTTACCCACGGATGCTTCTTTCACCCTTTTCACTTCAAAGCCAAGAAACCCGGATGACTTCTACATATTTGATTCAACATCTTTCTCACAGCCTACTCATGATTACAGTGAACATGACTGTGTCTTCCCTAGCTTTCATCAGCCAAACCACAACCATCTCCGTAGAAAGACATTTTACATCCATGCTATCTAACTATCGTTTTTTCTCATGACTTCAGCTGGACAACTGACTGAAGAAGAAAAAAATTAACTACAGCTGATTCACAAGATCTTGTACACAAGTTTATTTTTTAGTAATTTAACACAGATATTAAGTTTTAAATCAAAAAATATTATGTTTTTAAATGAAAATTTTGATGGGTATAGCACAACACTTTTCCCTTTTTTATGGATATTTCAAAATGTTGCAAGAAAACCCTTAAAATTTATTTCTCTGAAGAAAAGAGACTGTTAGTTTTGCCAGATAATTTACTTTTGGTTTTTCAAAGATAATCATGAATTACAATTACATACAGCGACAAAATTTCACACATACAAACATTCAGCAAAATTCAACTGACAGCACAGTAAAAAAAACTAAAATTATACTCTTCATTAACAACAACAAAACATATACTTGTGTCCTTCATGTGGCCCCCAATACTTTTTCATTCTATTATCTCTTGATTTTTTTCTAAGGATTTTCTACTATTTATGATTTTAAATTTAGGATTCTATTTTCTCCAAGCCCAACTAGTATATACTACCCTAATATACTGGAAACCTGTAAAATTATTAACAGAGTTAAAGAATTTCATAATCTTCAGAGCACAAACTCCTAATTTTCCTGCACTCTTACTAAATTACTGGTGACAGGAGATATAAACCACACTTTAGAATAAATAAAACAAACCATAACTTGTATACTTACTAATGGTATTTGTTTTTACAAGTTACAACTTTTACAGTAAGGAAGAATTTTTATACAATTAAGTATAATATTTTTTCTATTGCTTATGAGGGTTACTCATTCCTTCAATAGCAACTGAGCTAATAAGACATGTTTCTTCATCAGTCAAAATGTCTTCCAAGCGTGGAAGATCTTTGCCGATAATTTCTGAAGACCAATTGAAAAAAGGAGGGTAACCTACAGAAACATGATTTGTTTAATTAAAATAAGTCACTGGTTAAAGCTACATTTATCCATGAAACATTTTAATTATTATTTTATTAGGTTACTAAAATCTTTAGTTGGTAATGTAATTTTGCAAGAAAACCAAAATTAAATGTAATTTTACTAAATAATTTTTTTTTGCCAATACTTGATAAATGAATTTTTTAGACACTTGAAAATGGAGGTTTCATACTTATGAATATTTACTTTAAACGTTAATTTTATAAATTCAAGTTGAATACTGTATATCCTGAGAAAAGACTGTAACTGATGAGGTGTAAAATAATAAATCATAACAAAATGCACACATTTTATAAAAGTTATATGTATATATATATATTGAGTGAATAAACAAAATGTACACTTAAAATAAAATATGAAATAGTGATATTAGGTTGTAAATC
>NW_013672186.1:0-2432 GCF_000517525.1 Limulus polyphemus
AACGAAGTTACGGAAAATCAATTAACAAACGGAGACGTAACAATACCATCCCAGTGGTACTGGTAACGCTGGAAAACAAAAAATTTACTACTGGGGTAATATGATGGTTCTAATCTCAAAAATGTCCATTGCCTCCAGCCCCCTCCCCAGTGTCACAGCAGTATGTACATGAGCGATATACTTAAGTTCTGTAAAACTTTGTTGTTGTTTTTTAATATTTTAAACCCTAGTTACGTAAACATAAATTATTTTATATTTTTTAGAAAATCATTTGAAATACTGGCTGTCTCCAGTTCAAGTAAAATCCTAAAGTGCAAAAATCACCTAAACATTTGTGGAAAATACATGACACAATGGAAAAACATCACACACATACAAGGTAACGGTAGCTTACTACCACTATTTTGAATGTAAAATTGGTGATAAAAAAAAACCCATTGGGCTCCACATGTGTTTTGTACAGTTTGCACATCTGGCTTGACACAGTGGCTAAATAAGAAGACAGCAAGTATGCCACTTGCAGTTCCCATTGTTACGTATTACAATTTCAAATAGCCTAAAACTTAGTTAAATTGTAATTTAGATATAGTAGTTAAATAAATGCTGATATATATATATCCAATATATAATATTTGCTAACAAGATTGATGCACACAGTTTTTAAATACAAATATATTTTGATATGCAAACAATAATACAATTTACAACAATGGTTATTACAGACAATGATTTATATATAAAATGTTTACAAACTTACAAGCAATATAAAGTCTTCTTTCTAGTCTGGAACTTCCTTGGTATCTTATCAAAGGTTCACGATGAGCGAGTTAATTTCGAGTTGACCAAGGTGCAATTCACTTAATAGGGAGCTAGCTAGTTCTGTGGTCTTCACTGATCACACGCCGATTTTCTTCCACCGATGACGTTAAGTAATGCTTTCGTAAAAGCGATAATGTTAGATGTAAATTCACTGAAGTTAAATGGTTTGTAATGTTCGAAATATATAAATGTTCCTGGTCAAATATCTGAAGTGTCCCGATTGATAAGCGTTATAAAAATTACAGTTATAGCTTACGAAGTTTATAGCTCACCAATTACAGCAACCCAATAATAGATACTGTTTTCTTTTGGCGCGTCGCGTTGGTTATATTTATAGGCGTGTGCAGAGTTTCTCGAAAATTCAGATTACGTAACAGTACTGACGGTAACACTAGCATTTACGTACACACGTATATTGTTGATTCTTACACTCGAGAATCTTCTACAACTATAAAGAGGCGGGAGTTTCGCTATACATATCTAACAGCATAACTTATGTACATTTCTAAATATAAATGTAACTTAAACAAATATCGATATTAAAATAAATATATAATAGTAAATCCGTCACACCTCCCTCCTTAGAGAATTAAAAATTGGCGTTAGACAATTTTTAACTAAAATATTATATACATACACTGACATCAATACATTAAACATAATACATTATTCAAATAATTATACCACTTCAATAATCACAACAGTATACAACATAATCAATACAAGTAACCTTATGATAATAAAATTACATAGCACGTGAAAGTACATCAGTACAAATGTTATCAACCCCTTTGAGATGAATTATCTTCAAATCATACCCTCATTGTGATAAATTGCAAGTTAACGGTCTTATGTTTTTCTTCCTTTCATTTTTTCTTCTTTTTTTTAGTGGATGTCCCATAGTGGGTAACAATACTAAAACCACGCCACGAAGGCAGAATTTACATTCTTAAGCCTTGCAGTCATAAACGTTTTTCATTCTAGTTTGGGATGACTTCAAATTTTCTCGAGCCAATTTACAAGCACATAAGAGTTTGGACCAAAACTTGGAAACATAATCCAATAAGTGCATATCTTTCGGGTTGTCCTCCAACTATTTTTCCTTCAGCAACTTCAAAGGACCACGCATTGAATGGCCAAACACCAACTCAAATGGGCTAAATCCTAACGACTCCTGAACCGACTCACGAACAGAAAATAATAATACATTAACTCCCTCATCCCAATTTTTGTCGTTATCGAGACAGTAAGTCCGCATAATATTTTTCAAGGTAGAATGGAATCTCTCAAGAGCACCTTGCGATTTTGGATGATACACACTAGATTTGATCTGTTTAGCACCGAGCTGATAAACGACTTGTTGAAACAATCCTGACATAAAATTTGATCCCTGATCAGACTGAATTTCTTTGGGTAAGCCAAAGTAAAGAACTTGATCAAAGCCTTAGAATTTTTTTGGGCTGAAATGTTTCTCAAAGGGATAGCTTCAGGGAATCGAGTAGATGCACACATGATAGTCAACAAATATTGATTCCCTGATCGAGTTTTTGGTAAAGGCACAACACAATCCACAATCACACGACTGAAGAGTTCTTTGGAAGCTGGTATAGGTT
>NW_013672186.1:2799-12983 GCF_000517525.1 Limulus polyphemus
CTTTTGAGAGTGCATATTTAAATAGTGAAGAGATCTGCGGATCCTTTTTTTTTTGCTCAACAATCAGTTTACTTTCAGTAAATGGAACTTCACCAGGTAAATCAGATACTTCACGTCCATCATTGTCACTTACTGAGGAATTGTCAGTAAAACAATCATCTATAAGATCCCTGTTGGATCCAAAATATGTCTGAGACAAATCTATAATATCATCCTCTGAATCCATGTCTGTAATTTGTTTTTGGCTTAATTGCTCAACCTGAGCTCGAGTTCCAACACACGAGGGAAACACATCAGGATTCTCCTCAATGACAACATCATCCTTAGATGAAACAGTGATTGGCTCACTAACCATTTTGGGTTCGGCAACAACTTTTCCCCCATCCAAATCGTTTCCCAACAATAACGATACACTCTTAACTGGCAGAGTTGGTCTTACTCCAACCACAACTGGTCCCAAAACTAGTTCTGATGCCACCCTCAATACCCTGAGCAATAACAGACTCACCAGTGGCAAAATTCGAATCTAAAGGCAATATACCTTCTAACAACAATGATTAAGTCGCCCCATTATCACGTAGAATACGTATGGATATGGGATTAGCAGTGTCATTTGTCAACGACACAGAACCAACAGACACAAAAGGTATAAATTCCTCTCTGATGGCCCAGCATGGCCAGGTGGTTAGGGTGCTCGACTCGCAATCTGCGGGTCGCGGGGTCGAATCCCCGTCACACTAAACATGCTCGCCCTTTCAGCCATGGGGGCGTCATAATGTGATGGTCAATCCTACTATTGTTTGGTAAAAGAGTAGCCCAAGAGTTGGCGGTTGGTGGTGATGACTAGCTGTCTTACCTTTATTCTTACACTGTTAAATTAGGGATGCATAGCGCAGATAGCCCTCGTGTAGCTTTGTGCGAAATTCATAACAAACAAACAAACAAACAATCCTCTCTGACTACATCAGCCTTTATATCATTGTCAAAATCAACAACATCGAGTGATCTGGTGAAACTACGTCCATATGTGGACACAAACACACTGGGTGTTGCCTCCTTTGATTTTTTATTTTTCAAACACAAACAATCGGACATAACATGACCAGGATTTTTACAGAAATGGTAGACAGGCCTTGATGAAGGTTTATCCTGACTTTCAGAAAATTTCGAATTAGAGAAGCTTGATTTTTTAGAAATGTACCCTCAACTTTAGTGGATTGAACAGATACAGGCTTTAGTTGAGATGGTAGGTATTTCTTTTTATGAAAAGTGGTTTTATTTGTGTAGTCATCAGAAAGAGGCTGCTTCCTGTAGTGTTTCAACTTTCTTTTCATCCAAGTAAGTTTTGATGTCGTCACGTGCACAACGTTTAAATTCCTCAATTAGACATAATTGTCTTACTTTGTCGAAACTGTTGCCAATATGCATAGTATTACACCACCCATCAAAATAAACCTCCTTTTCGTGCGCAAATGCCATATAAGTTTGATTATCTTGTTTGCGACAACCTTGAAACTTTTTGCGATAACCTCCTGTACTAACTCGTATGCTTTGAGAATAGCTGCTTTAACCTTTTCATAATTTGTACAATGTTCTAGATAGAGAGCGTCATAAGGTTCTTGTGCTTTACCAGTTAAAACACTTTGTAATAATAATGACTATTTTTCGGTGGGCCATTCCATGGTTTGGGCAACCTTCTCAAAATGTTGGAAATATTTATCAAATCCACTTTCATTAAATGGTGGTACTTTAACATATCGATTAAGTTCAAAGTTGTCATTTTTCCTTGGTCGATTGGAGTTGAGTCTAAATTCCACTTCTTTCAGTCTAATTTATTTTTCGGCTTAAATGCAAGCTTTTTCGGCCTCGAGATGTTTATTTTCTCTTTCAGCTTCAATACGAGCTTGTTCTTTCTCTTTTTTCGGCTTTGATACTAGCTTGTTCTTTCTCTTTCTCGGCTTCGATATGAGCTTGTTCTTTTTCTTTCTCGGCTTCGATACGAGCTTCCTCTTTCTCGGCTTCAATACGAGCTTGTTCAAGCTCGAGTTGTATGAGTTTTAGCTGGATCTCTAACTTATCTTTATCACTCAACCCCGATTGGCTGGTGAGGACACCAGAGTATTCCCCCAATGCTTCCTCAGGCAACGATTCATCATCGACTAGTATTTTGATAATATGCTTTTTTAGTTCATTTTTTCTCATTGATCTTTTAAATTCTAGTTCTACAATTTTGGCAATTTCGAGCAATTAATTTTTGTTCTATCTTTGCAGTTGTTCGAGGGAGGGTGATTCTAGAAAATCTTGATAATCATACATAATCAAATATTGTTGAAACTGATAGATATATATTGAATTATGATATACATTTTAATTTAGATTGAATTTTGTCTCTGATTCATATCCTGGACATGAACCCCCAATTTATTATGTTAGGTATTACAATTTCAAATGGCCTAAAACTGAATTAAATTGTAATTTAGATAAAGTAGTTAAATAAATGCCGATATATATCCAATTTATGATACTTACCAACAAGACTGATACACACAGTTTTTTAAATACAAATATATTTTAATATGCAAACAATAATACAATTTACAACAACTGTCATTACAAATAGTTATTACAGATAATGATTTATATATAAACGTTTTACAAACTTACAAGCAATATAAAGTCTTCTTTCTAATCTGGAACTTTCTTGATATCTTATCGAGGATTCACGATGAACGAATTAATTTTGAGTTGATGTAGATACAATTCACTTAACAGGGAGCTAGCTAGCTGTGTGTTCTTCGGTCTTCCCTGGCCACATGCCGAGTTGTCCACCGATGAAGTTATATATATTTCAGAAAAATACTAATGTCTGATGTGAATCAGCTGAAGTGAAATGGTTTGTAATGTTAGAAATTTATAAATGTTCCTGGTTAAATATCTGAAGTGTCCCGATTAATAAGCGTTAATCACAGTTATAGTTTCCGAAATCTATAGCAAACCAATAACAGATACTGTTTATAGGCGCCTCGCGTTGGATATACTTATAGGCGTGTGGAGAGTTTCTGGAAACTTCAGCTTAAGTAACAATACTAACACACTAGCGTTTACGTACACATATATATTGTTGATTCTTACACTTGAGAATCTTCTATTACTTTAGAGAATAGGCGAGAGTTTCGCAATACACATTTAACAGCATAAGATATGTACATTTCTAAATATAAATTCAACTTAAACAAATATCGATATTAAAATACATATATAATAGTAAATCTGTCATATTATGAAATGACGTGAGCCCAGAGATCATCTAACTGACTGTTATTTTTGCATGACTTCTGTTTCTGGATATTCAGGTCAAACTAAACAATACATTAAATATCCAGATATTGCATCTGCAATGAAACCAGTGCCTTATGAGATGGTCTTCCAGTACCACATCCACCAGCGAATTGGGAAACAGCTTTGGGTGCATATATATACCGCCCCAGTCATGCAAGTAATTCCCCTTATTCTAATCAAATCATCAAACATTATACCAATAAATCTTAGATTACAAAGGGTTTGGCGCAATGAAATATAATTAAACTTTCATGCTATCAAACATTCTAAACTTTCATCTTCGAAACCAAAAGTGTTATCGGAAGTTAAAATATAACGTTAACTTCTCAGTGCGAGATCATTGATATCGACGTAATCGACAGATGTATGACAGAATGGATTTCCATTGAACAACGTGGACTTAACTATCCACGATATTATCATTAACATGAGACAAGTTCTTGTGGTGATTAACATTTCACGCTGGTGCTGTTTAATTACCTAGTGTTTGTTGCAGTGTTATCTGTCGTACAATGCCAAAGTCTGAATGCTGTGTCGCTGCACAAATGTTTTTAGTGGTCTAGAGGCCAGAAATGATAAAAAAGGAAGTAGTGCATTCATACAAGCCTTTGTTCCACATCTCCGAAGAAAATGGTGCTAAAAATATCCATTGTTAATGCGAAACGGTTTTCATGTGGACATTGCAAGTGATTCAGAATCAACCATATGCAAAATGATTATATGCATGTATATGCGTATAAAGCTGAATTTTGTTAAGTTAGCAACTGTGTAATTACACGTGGCAACAAAAGATTAGAAACAGCAATATTTAGCACTTTTCTTTATTCCAATATATTGCCGTACATCTTTCTACGTCGTTAAATCAACCCATATTTTGGACATAACGTCAAGTCAAAATCCAATTTATTTCTTGTTTACTGATGCACGAAAGAGTAATTCTGTCATTTTTGCACATTTGATGGGTCTAAATAAAGTGTTATTATTGTGATTAATATATTTCGCTAATGTGTGCACATGAATCACAGTAAATATTATTCTAAATCTTATAGTAATGTTTTCGAAATTTTGACCATTAAAAACTAAGTACTTTTTTCTAAAGTGACGCTCAAATTCGAGGTGTACGACATGTAAACAACAAAATTTTTCATCTCATAGTCACATTTTTTTTTTCTAAATTGGTTACTAATAAATAAAACTTCGTAAGCTAACGTTGCTGTATAAAATATTTAACCGATTTATATATTCTTTGATATAATTAAAATTTTATAATCATAAAAACAAAAAAATATGAGGCACTGCCTTTAATAGTTTGTATCTAAAGCGCAAAGCTACGCAATGGGTTATCTGTGCTATGCCCACCATGGATGCCTTTAAGAGAATACTAATAAATGTCAAAGATCAGTTAGCTAAATATTTACTAATTTACAGTGTTATTTTCTTGTTCAAAATTAAACGCTAAAATTGTCATATTTCTTTAAGCAACTATTTCTCTGTATTTAAAAAAAAAAAGTTTTTGCAGCTGTGATTCAATTATATTCTCTGTAGGCGTAACTTATAACTCACTTTTTTTTTGTAAATGAAGTTGTTGTTGATTTGTTTTAGAGAAAATCCACATTGGACTATCTGCTGTGTCCACCGCAGGTAATCGAACCACGAAGCTTAGCATTGTAAGTCAGGGGGATTGTGAATGAAACTTATAGCTTCTTCAATGTTGTTTCTTTAAGCTGGTTATTTACCTGTTATCTCCCCGTCACGGCGAGTTAAATATGTTTCTCTGTAGGACTAATTTATAACTTACAAAGTCTTAAAATAGAAAGATTATATTGTTATAAACTTTTTTTAACATTGTCATTTAGATGTTAGATAAAGGGCGCATGACGTTAAGGTCGAAAACTTCTTAAAATTTTGACGTCAGATTTCCTAATAAATTCGAATAGTAGATTATAAATACGAGGCTCAGTGAAGAATCAAGAAGATGAGAGTTGTTTCTAGCCAGGGGAGCGAATCAGTCAGAGAGCGTTTTTGTTTCAGCTAATGGTGAATCAATCAATATTTTGTTTTCTATTACTTGATAAGCCCTGCATGGCCAGGTGGTTAGGGCGCTCTACCCACAATCTGCGGGTCGCGGGTTCGTATCCTCGTCCCACCAAACAACTTTCAGCCGTGGGGGCATTATAAAGTGACACTCAATCCCACTATTTGTTGGTAAAAGAGTAACCCAAGAGTTGGCAGTGGATGGTGATGAGTAACTGCCTTCTCTCTAATTTTACACTGCTAAATTAGGGACTGCTAGCGCAGATAGCCCTCGCGAAATTTAAAAAACAACAAAAAACAATTATTTTAAAACCGTGAAGTTGTAAATTTATTTTTAGGTTAGAGAGGTACAATTATCATGCCGGTAAATGTGGCCTACAAATTACCACAGGATTTAAGCTTCTAAAAACGTTAAGTAATAAATAAGTTAATTCGCTATCATTACGTGACTGGATTTCGAATTATTTGCAACAGATAATTTATAAGAACCCGCCAACACATAAACAACGTTACAACAATGTGTTGATCTTACGTGTATTGCATCAGAAGCCACGTGAGGCAAAACATTAATTTTTCAGGCAATTAAAAAAGTGTTGTTTTTTAAGCGCAAATCTACACAATGGACTATTTGTGCTGTGCCCACTCGAGTGTCAAATTCCGACTTTTAATTTTATAAATCCTCAAGCATTACAGATGAGCCAGGGTTAGATTCTTGCGGGAAATAGCAAAATTTAACTTTCCAAAACTACTGTTAAAGACAAATAACAGTGCAGATAGGAGTATGAAAAATGGCATTTCCCAAAAAATAGTGAATAACGACATCCACCCTCCAGTCTAATACTGTGCTGAGCTACCAGATGGAACAACAACAACAGCAAGAAAAAAAAAAAAAAAAAAAAACTGAACGCTGTTGACACATCTAAAACTTGGTAACCTGGATTATATTTCACGGAATTAAACAATCAATGTTAAACAATTTACAAAAAGCAACTGTGACAAAAATCTGAAGATAAAACAACAGTATTATTTCTTCATATCCAAAAATATTTTTATGTTTCAAGTATTACTACAACACAAGTGACAATGCCGTGAGTGGAGAATTATTTCTATTTGAAAATCTATTCACATTCGTGAATTTTAACTTTTGTTTCTCTTTTTTTCATTTGGATTGTTTAATTACCTACATAAAAAGGGCAATGTAAAAATCATGAAAATTTTTTACTTCTTCTCCTATCTGCACTCACGCCAGTTCATGCATTTATTAAAAATAACAACAGTAATAATTTATGATCAAGTTCACAATATCTATCGCCCTTGATATTTTAGACTTTTGTTCTTTTACTTAACCATGTAAGTAGTGTAAGCTGAAATAACATAATTGATGATTTTAAAGAAACATCTATGGATTGTGTGATTGGTCATTTATCCTCTGTGGTGGAGTGACACACTGGCTAGAGCCCGATGGCTCAGCGGGCTTATAACTACAGAATTTGGGGTTCAATTCTCACGGCGAACCTCGAACTCATTAAACTCATTCAACAGCTTTACGTTAAAACACAAAGAAAGAGACACTGTCCAAACTAAAAGGAGTACGTACCACATTCCTTATAGAAGTTGTAGCTTTTACGGCGCGTTGATTATGTTACGACAGCGGAAGTCACGTGACGCTGGTAACACGTAGTGAGTTCTATAAAGATCGGGGAACATCACGAATAATCAAGTATTTGCTAGGCGCCCTCTATTCTTGTATATAAGTGCGCCAGATAAAGCGAAATAATTAATCGGAATTAGAATTGCAGACAGGCAGAGACAGAGACGGACAATTGAGTCAAGCGCGTTAGTAAAGTGCGTGAATCGCGGTGAATTATAACGTGTGTTTAAGTTAAAGTGACTGTGGAAATTAAATGTATTGCAAAGTTGAATTGAGAAAGAATAAACTAGTTTTATTTAAGAAAGGACTTGTATCGCTGAAGTTTCTCGGAAAGAATTTCTACGGAAAATTAACAAACGACCAGAGACGTAACAATGAAGTATACGTTGGACATGGTGTCATAGGTAAAATATGGCCATTTTAGAGAAATGTCTTCCCAACTTTTCAGGTAGGGTGTATTTTACTGCTAGGTAATATGAGTTTATACTTTGCAAAATACGTTGCATACCAGTGCTGCTATGTATTTTTTATATATTTCAATCCATTACTTTGCCATATCTTATGTTCCTAATAAAAAGCTTGGTGAACTGGAAGTATGATTGCTTACTTGTATAATGCGCATGTACAGAATAACGAATGTAAATAATAACATGCAACATGACCATATTATGGTTAAATGACGTTATGTACAGGCAAAATATATACATATAAATCAAAAGATGAATGCTTTTCAGTAGTTTATGAAAAAGAGAAGATAGAAAAGCTCATGCGAATAAACTGTTGTGGTACCGAATGCTTCTAAAGCGACTCAAACTTTTAAACCTTTTAAGTGAAGCTTTATAGAATCGTTATATACGCATTCTCTGTTCTATTACCTTCACGTCTTCTGTACAGCTGCGAAACGAACAAAAGTACAAGATCGTTGAAAACAATATTTGGAGAGTTCATCCGTGCAGGAATGAATCTAATAAAATATAATTAAAAAACTGTATTTTCAACCCAGATATTTTAACTTGTCGTGGCAGTAACAGCAGAAAAAGGTATTAACAATTAAGTTTCGGAAACTTATACTGGTAGAATATAATTTTGAATATAATGGTCTCTTGGAGTGACTTTGTTTTTATTAATTCGGTTATTTCAAGTAGTCCTAAATTATTATTTCACACCCTTAAATACTGCCTAGGTTCATAGTAAGTTTCAATTTTAAATTTGTGGACGATCATTAAACTGTATGTGTGACGTGCATGTTCAAGTAAATTGTGATCTTTTGCGAGACGAACGTCGAAGTTCTCTGTATAGAACTGTCTCAATCATAACGCATAGTGAGGAAATAAAGTTAGTCAGTTACCCTGGTAACCGACTGTAAGGAAAGCTATAGCGATATGTATGTACTAACGTAAATAGTAACTAGCCAATAAGCGAAAGTTTCTACAAATTGTTCTAGTAAACAGGGAAAGCTAGAGTTTCTCGCAAATATATATGCAACATATGCATCGATAGCGGCCAGTGAGATTAATCTCAAGAGGAGGTTCAGTAGAAATCTCTCTAAATAAAATAGGATAGGGAAGGTTTGTTCTATACTTGGCGATTGTTCAACCTGTTATTTAATTTTGATATTTTCGTCGCCTATGCGGTTTTAACTATATTTGTTCTACACTAGAGCCAACTTTACAATATTAAGGGAAGTTTACATTCTTCAACTTCTAAATTTTACATTTACATTTTTCACGTTACTAACCTGGTGAAAACTCATGCAATGCAAATTTTCTGTCCACTTCAAACTTTTATTGAATATTGCCCATGTGCACTTTCAAAATGATAAAGACTAGAGGTGCAGTACGCGAATTTTGAAATACGAATGCCATCTCGCGTTCGTCCTTAAACAAAATCATTTTTTAAAAGAAAGTATTATTATCATAAACCAGTGCTTAATTTCTAGGAAAAATGATATGAGGTTCCTTCTGACGAGTGGGGATAGTGGGGGTATTTTCAGTTTTGAAGGACAATATTAGGGTTGGGGCTAAAGGGAAGTTCTGTAGTTGATTGACTACTTCAGTCAAATACAAATCCATAATACAATCGAGACAGTCTTAAAACTGATTATAATTCTTCCGCCTGTAAATTTATAAAATGTTCGAAACAAGTTTAGGATTTCGGATCTACATAGATCCGACAGAAATTAAGCACTGCTCTCAGTATAGCCTAGATAATTACTTAGCGATTATGTCTGTTTTAACAAGAAACAGTGGTAATAAAAATCTTAACTAAAATAAAGCTTCTTTTTTTGGTCGAATCAAAGTATAGTGGCTCCTTAGTAAGTAAACTCCTGTTGTGATATGATACCTTGTGCAGAAGTGTACGTACACAGCTACCGCAAGGCCACGAACGAAGTCACACTGGACGCGCTTAGTTAGTTATTCATTCATAGAACAGAAGTTATCGATTGTCCGATGTCATAGTAACGAATCAAACTGCGCGTGTCATGAGCTGCGAACGCACCATATTTGAGTTTCTTTTCTCTGGTTCTCAGTGAGAACCTTTCTGTATTCCTCTATCAAAGGAAATACATCACTTAGATCTTGCAAGCTTTGATCAAAAAACAACAAGCATTAGCTAAAGTTATAGAAATACAGTTACATATCTGGTTCGGCTGATAGAGTGCGCTGTAGTAGAAATAATTAATAAATAACCGTTTTCATTGTATATAACAAGGGTCTGTTCCAGCGTTTCCCAAACGTTTTTTGGCCACGGAACACATTTCAGCTCAAAAAAAGCTTACAGAACACTAGACACGTGAAATATCGGTGTAGAGGGTACCGTATTTTTCGGAATATAAGACGCACCCTTATTTTGAAGACAAAGTCTTGGGGAAAAAAGCTACAGTCGCATTTGAAAGAATTTTATTGAACAAAAATTCAATTTGATACTTTAAAAATTAGTATATATTCTTCTAAACACAAAAGAGCTCAAAACATCAAAATAAGAAAATATCGTAAATCAAAAAAAAGGTTTACTGTTATTTAGTATGGTTCAAAACCTACAAAATCTTCATTGCTTTCACTGTAATTTGTTTTTTTATTATTTAGGGAGCATTATAAAGAGTTATGTTTTTAAGAGAAAACAAAAACAAACTACTATTGTTATAAATAACACATTTAAT
>NW_013672186.1:13101-15916 GCF_000517525.1 Limulus polyphemus
ATACCTTCGGTGTGTAGGACGTAAGCAGATTTTGACATCAAATTTTGGGGTAAAAAAAGTGCATCTTATACATCGAAAAATACGGTATGTTGCGCGCGCGGCGCCCTCTAGAGTTTATATTATTGATTGATTTATTTAATCAAATTACATATTAATGAATTTTTACATTTTTATGCGTATAATATATTTTAGGTACAAACCTCTCTACTAAGATATTATGTTGAATAGATATGGCATCTTCTATAATTCTTCTTCAATGTGTAATCGATATTATCTAATTCTAATACATAGGAAAATATTTCATAATAAGTTATGATCGTACAAAAGGTGATAATTTTTTTATTAAAATTTAAAATCATGATTTTCTCACGGATCACTTATCAATCTCGGACGGAACACCAGTGCTCCGCGGAACATAGTTTGGGAAACGCTTGTCTGTTCAATTGCATGGTTAGTCGTAAAACTAATTATTCCATGAAAAAATTTTACGATTGGATACAGGCTTAACAGGAATATCATACATGAGCATAAAAAGGATTTTGTTACAAGAACAGTATAATTTCTGAAGTTTGACAACACGTGTACTTTTGACGTTATGTGGAAGATGCTCGATAATAATATTTATTCGAACTCAAATACTGCAGAGGGTTTCTCTTTACCCTACTAGGTTTGAGCTGTTTTGATACTTGTGTGAAGCTGTACGTATATTTTATAAACATATATTCATTTGTATATATTAGGTCGTCAAGAAATTAATATCGCATTTTGGAACACTTTCATTAACCACCCCCAGAAAAACGTTCCCAACTTATAATTTTATTGTCCAAGGAACTTTGTAAGACCTTGATGTAGTTTTGATTCTGGTAATACGTTGTAATTTTCTTTTCGTTCTGAGATAATACACTTATTTCATGAAACAACGTTAAATGTGGAGTCATGATGTAACAATTTTGATAAACAAAGTGTTAAGCATTCAAACTCATCATATCACTAGTGTCGAAGGCAAACAATAAAGTTGCCTAAATTCGGGGAACTAGAGAAAGACAAGACAAAAACGTGGAAAATCGAAGAGAAACAGAGTTACAATGTTAACTCTGTACGATCATGTCTGGCAAAACTATTGTCAGTGATTTGTGAAAAAGTCAATTTACTAAGTCTGTACAATTAGGTCAACCAAAAGTGATGTCGGTGTGGGAGAAAATGTCACGCAGTTTAATCTTAACTATCACGTCGGCCAAAAGTGTTGTCAGTGTTTGTGAAAAAGGTCACGATGTTAAGTATGTAGAATCGGGATGGTCAAAAGTGTCGTGTGTGTGTATGAATAGGTCGTCGGCCATAAACGCTGTTGATGTGTATCAAAATAATTCACAATATTATATACAAAGATTTTAGGTCATTGTGTTTTTTAGCTTGGTTTTGTACCGTATATGTAAAGAAATAACGCAAATTATCGAGTTGCAATAACATCTGATGATAGAAACAGCATTTGTGACTCATTGTTATCATCCAGTCACACATGACCGAACATTGTGACTCTGCCTCCCTCTATCAGCACATTTGATCAAACCGGTCGTACAAATCTCATCTCGTTACTATATATATATTCTTTATGCAATCAGAAACAAGATGAAAAACTAATAGGCTTAACGTATGTGTATTTATACTCTTCAACTTATTTTATTTTTATACATGCTGCTTGCAATGAAAAACAAAAGATGACAAACTAATAGGCTTAACATTTGTATATTTAACGTCGCTAAGATATTATCTCTTTACATGTACCACCTACAGTCAGAAATAAGCTGAAAAACTAAAATATTAACATTTGTGATAAAATCGCGTTGACGGTAGATATTTTTTCACCATTAGTCTACGCGTTTAGATTTAAAAAGTCTAGAAACAATATATTGTTTAGTTTACCTCAAGTAGTGACCACCGAATTTTGGTATCCATTGAATCCTTTTTTAAATGCCTTGTATTTAACAATTAGCTCCTCTGACATACCCTTCCTTACATTAGTAAGGAATACACTTACATACACTTGAAATACTGTATCACTCACTATAATAGTCATATCCTCAACCCCTGGCCTTGTACAGCAGAATCTTTTTTCTCTTCATTAGCTGTACTAAGGAATCTCCTAAAAACGACAACCTCTAATGTTTTTCACCTCTGTCCTCGAGTTCATAATTTTCACAAACTAAGACTGAAATCTATTCTTTATTAGAATCTGGTGTTTATAATTAAATCTTCGACAACTAGCTTTAAAGTTTTAATATTTTGAACAGTTTATTTCGATAACTTCAACATTTCTAATTTCTATAAACTTAGTGTGCGCCGCCTGGGAATCGAACCCAGGTCACAAGAATGGGAATCTTGCATGATACCACTACACTAACGGCGCTTAGTAGTGAGGGGGAGATCAGTTTCTGCTTCAGAGACATTCAATCTTAATCCCACAGATGGTAGCTTCCCATAATATCTATCCTTGTTGGCACCAGTACTTCTGGTTTTCTAAAACATGGAAAATAGAATGATAAACCTGATGGTCCGTAGAGTTGTGATTTACCAGCTTACATGCACGATTCTGTTCTAGATGGTTGGTACCAGTACTTCTAACTTTCTGAAACATGGCAAGTGTTTTCGTTCAAAAGTTGTTACATTTATTTTCCACGAGAAAAGTTTTAGTTTGATTTGATTCGAGTCTATTTGTGTTTGTTGTGGCTTTATTGTACAAATGTACTAGTTTTAACGTACTTGTTAAGTACAATCTTATCTGATCCTGTCTCGGTAGGTATAGTCTTATCTGCTCCTG
>NW_013672186.1:16287-31758 GCF_000517525.1 Limulus polyphemus
TGATTAAAACTAGTTTATTCTTTCTCGATACAAATTTTAGTAATACAGAGAATTTCCACAGTCACTATAAACTTAACAACCTTTATAACACACGCTATAAATCAGAGCGATTCACAAACTCGATAACTTCACTCTATGCGACTGCAAAACACACACAATTTACGGCTCACCGTCACTACTGTTCGGTTGACTCAATTATCTATCTTTTCAATCCCGCTGGTTTTTCTCACCATGCTTATATACTAAAAAGAGGGCGTCTAGATCACACTCGAGCTGCCGGGCAAATTCATGATCATTCGAGAAACTCCAGCGCGCATGCTCCCAGCGTCACGCGACTTCCGCTGTCGTAACAATATATATAGGGGATCAAGTTAGTGAAGAAAATTAAGTTACTGAAAGTGAAAGTGAAGTTAGACTGCAGTTTAGAGTAACCTTTTTTTTTAATTTCGCGCAAAGCTACACGAAGGCTATCTGCGCTAGCCGTCTCTAATTTAGCAGTGTAAGACTAGAGGGAAGGCAGCTAGTCATCACCACCCACCACCAACTCTTGGGCTACTCTTTTACCAACGAATAGTGGGATTGACCATCACATTATAACGCCTCCACCGCTGAAAGGGCGAGCATATTTGGTGTGACGGGGATTCGAACCCGCGACCTGCAGATTGTGAGTCGAGCGCCCTAACCTCCTGGCCATGCTGGGCCTAGACATAACGGGAGATTTCTAAAGTGAGTTTCACAGTTTCTATTGTAACAACAGAGATAAAGAAGAGTAATTTGTCTTATCAAAGGGTATTTTAAAGTAACTGATCCAACCTGTATGGACTTTTCACGTTTAGCGCTAGAATCAGAAAAATAACCTGATGGCCCCCACAGTCAAAGCACCTACAATTAACCTTATAGTTGTTAGTATCAATACAGATTATGGGCACAAAACCACTATCTCTCCCTGCAACCTGTACAGCCAGATATATCAGGTGAAGCACCAAAGAATTCGAGAATGAAATCAGAGAAGAATGAAAGATGTCACATTCACATATGGTACCCTACCAGAGATTGGTAGGAGGACCATAAGCATAAAAACGATATCTGTGTACATCTTCATCAGGATCACCAAAACCTAATGACACCTTCCTAAAACCTAGCTAGACCCCTAAGAACCGCAATAGTGATCATCAAAGTGGTCTACTACCAACAGGTATACTATTGCCACTTCAGGAGTGAAACACCATGCATCAACTGAACCTAGAGTGTCCCACAACATTCTTTCACACAGTAGTGAATCTCAGGAGTGAAACGCTATAAACCAACTGAATCTAGAGTTTCCCAGAACATTCCTCCATACCCCAAGAGAACATATCTTTTACTATCCACTGCCAGACCCAAGTAGCTAAATGGATGAAGGCTTGGAACCTGTGCATTTGAATAGGAGACAAGAGGGATGGGAGTAAAATTGGTTAATCTAAGGTAATCAGAGTGTTTGGAAAGATTTTGCAAAGTTTCCAGAAACCAAACACGACCTAACTTACAGTTTTTTACATTATCGTCGTGTGAATTTAAAATGGAAATAATTGATAAGACATTGTTCTTTTCTGTCATTTATAAATTTTAGTGTTAACTTTTGTTAACTATTAATAGGTAAAGCTAAGACTCTATAATTTTTTTGCTGATAAAAGAATATTTCATGTTGTTTAAATATCCGACTATCGTAACTGTGATTATAGTATTTATTTAGATGTATTGTGAATCATTTTTGTATTGTTACGACAGCGGAAGTCACGTGATTCTAGTAACACGTCACGAGATTCTAGAAAGATGATGTCTGTTCGTGGCAACTCTAGTATTCTCTACGCGCCCTCTATTTTTTATATATATAAGCCGGCAAATGAAGTGACGGCATAATATAGATAGATAGATATAGATAATTGCAGACAGACAGAGACGGACAATTAAGTCAAGCACAGTAGTAAAATGCGTGAATCGTTGTGAATTATAGCGTGTGTTGAAGTAAAAGTGACTGTGGAAATTAGGTGTATTGCAAAGTTGTATTGAGAGGGAATAAACTAGTTTTATTCAAGAAAGGACTTGTGTCGCTGAATTTTCACCGGAAACAAATTATACGGAAAATTAACAAACGAACAGAGACGTAACAGTATCAATTTATTTAATCATAGTCGAACGGTTGTGTTAGTATGTTTTGTCCTCATGTTGTGCTGTGTAAGTGCTCAACAAAGACGAAAGAGAGATACTGTAGATATGTAACAGTATGTGAGTTTTTGATTTTTAAAATGCTTGGATTTTAAAGTTAGAAATGGCAACGTTGGTCTGAAGAAGAAAGGAAGAACGAAATGGATTTCTTTTCTTCTTAACTTTGAGAGGAAAAGATGAAATTTCACCAAAAATTTTAAAACATTTTTTCACACTTATTCACGTTGAAAAACATTCATAAATTTAGAATATTGAGTGTGGCTAGCATGCTTATGTCGTAATTACACAATCTCATTGATGGTTACTCTTATGTTTTGCTGAGTTCTCCCTTGGAAAAAAACCTTCAACCAGTGGTGGTTTTTAATGTTGCAGTTTTGAAATTCAGAAACTCTGCACTGTTCCACCATCCGTGACTATGGGGGTGTATTTCGGGTTCTAAACAGCTGTTACTCCTTCATTTATTACACCAACACTACAGAATGTTTATTTAATACACAGAAAGAAGAATTAATATTTTAATAAAGCGAGTTATACTCAGATTCATAACAATAACACACTGTATCCAATGATGAAACAACCTTTACAGCTTACTTCTTTCCATCAAATCACTTTAGATTTAAGTATCCTTTTACCAACATATTGAACACACACACACACAAACCTTGTAACATTGACTGTTTGTTCATTTATTTGTTGTTCTTTTGTTTATTAGAGGATTCGAATCCCAGAGTTTATCATTGTAATTCCGTAGAATTACCGTTATACCCCCGGGAGACGCAGCTCTGGACGAGGTTGTTCGTTTCCAAAGAGAAAACGTTGTTAAAGGGTATAACCTGTCTGACCCTTATGTGTTATATTACTAGCATTACGAAGTCGTAGCTGACAAATTGTAAAGTTTTTATACTTTTCTTTGGAAGAAAATATGCTGTGCACTGAAAACTTTCTCTCAGATTTTAGTTAATATATTCAATGTTTTAATACCAGATATTATTTTTAATAGTTTGAATGCTAGTATACATATTGGGATGTTTCAAGCTTATCAACATCCGTTCATTTCTTTTCTAATCATCAGGAGTTTACTCGATCAGGAAGACCAAAATTAAAACATATTTGAAAATCGAAATATGATGACAAAGCCAATATATTTTCTCTTTACGAAAATATTTACTTAAAGTTAATTAATTAGTGCGCCTTTAATAATTGTTTCAGATAGTATTTACATCCGAGTTTCGGCAGAAAACAGGTAGGTGCGCATGCGTGACCGATGAATATAAAATTAATCCATAATTGTTCACCATAACTTTTGGCTACTGAATGACATAAAAGCAAAAGCTTTGTATAATAACCTAGTGATTTATATTCCAACAGAAAGTAATTAACTTTCAAGGTCAATATAACAACTGACTTGGCACATTGCCAGCATTGTTCTTTTACTCGTCCACTTTTTGTGTTGAACAATACTCTGTCCCACCCATTTCTTACTCATGACTACATATACACAATAATAGGCAAGAATTCCCTTAGCACATGTATATTTCAGCAATGAAAAGAAGAGGTACATCCACTTATTTGCAACCTGAGACTGGATGACTGTGACTATCGAAAGCTGTTATCAATTGTAGGACTGATTCATTTGTAATCTAGTTATTTTCGCTTATGTATCAACCAGTTTTACAACAAACAAACATCTGTGAGTGTGTGTTAACAAGTGATTTCAACTTTTCCTGTAGTTTCTTATTCGAACGTAGAATAAGAAACCATGAGAAAAATTGCAATCACAGCAGTATGTCTGCGGATTTAGACGTTAGAAACCGGATTTCGATACCTGTGGTGGGCAGAGCACAGATAGCCCATTGTATAGCTTTGTACTCAACTTTAAAACCAACAAATAATCAAAACGTTCCCCATTCTTAACTGCTTGTATAAGTTTCACAGGTTATTTGTACTGTTACGACAGAGGTAGTCACGTGACGCTGATAACACGTCATGATATTCTAGAAGGATCGAGGAACATCACGAATAATCCAGTGTACGCTAGGCGCCCTCCATTCCTGTATATAAGTGCGCTGGATAACGTGAGACAAATTAATCGGAATTGAATTGCAGACAGGCAGAGATAAAGACGGACAATTGAGTCAAGTGCGGTAGTGACCGTAAGTAAGTGCGTGAATTATTGTGAATTATAGCGTGTGTTTAAAGTGACTGTGTATTACAAAGTTGAATTGAGAAAGAATTAACTAGTTTTATTTAAGAAAGGACTTGTATCGCTAAAGTTTCACTCGAAAGAAATTATACGGGAAATTAACAAACGACCAGAGGCGTAACAGTACTTTACTTCCTTACTCTGTGGTATTGTTAGGTGTTGAGATTGTCCTTGCTTGCAGGTAAAAATAGTAATTACAGTGAGAGGAAGAATAGCAGAAGATGTTTTGAAGAATATAACTGATTTCTGACTTGAAGAAATTGGTAAAAAAGAGAAATACTAGACACACTGCTGCAAAAAATAAATGTTATTTACTTACACGAGACAAACTAGCAAATTCACAGAGATGTAGGATAGCATTACTCTAGAATCTAAAATCTTTCTGATTAGATGCAACATGTATAAAAACAAAGCAAGTTAATGGGTTTAAATGCACATATGTTAAGCTTATTAGTTTTTCATGTTGTTTCTGATTGCAAGCAGCATGTATAAGAATAAAACAAGTTAACGGGTTTAAATACACAAATGTTAAGCCTATTAGTTTTCCATCTTTTGTTTCTGATTACACGTAGCATGTATAAGAATAAAATAAGTTAACGGGTTTAAATATACAAATGTTAAGCATATTAGTTTTCCATCTTTTTTTCTGACTGCATGTAGTATGCACAAAAATAAAACAAGTTAACGAGTTTAAATATACAAATGTTAACCTTATTTGTTTTTCATCTTTCGTTTCTGATTGCGAGTATAAATACACAAATGTTAAGCCTATTAGTTGTCCATCTTTTGTTTCTGATTACATGTAGCATGTATAAAAATAAAGCAAGCTAACTATTATAACTACACAAATGTTAAGCCTATTATTTTTTCATCTTGTTTCTGACTGCGTGAATTGCATAAAAAAAGAAGAAGATGGTAACGAGTTTAGATTTGTCGACCAGTTTGGTCAAATGTGCTAACGGAGCCAGACAGTCATAACGTTGGTTAGTGTACGATTGTTTAACAACAATAAGTGACAAATGTTGTTTCCCTCATCACATGTTATTGCAACTCGATAATTTGAGTTATTTTTACGTATTCTATATTCAAACAGAACCAAGCTTAAATACTCGAAGGTCTGATAATTGTGTATATAATATAGTGATCTTTTTTCACACACATTAACAGCGTTTTGATCACCCTGATTGTCTTTCTCTGATTCCCGTGAATTTAAGCAGCTTTAAGCTTCGACACTAGTGATATGATGAGTTTGAATGCTTAACACTTTGTTTATCTAAATTGTTACATCATGACTCCACATTTAACGTTGTTTCATGAAATAAGTGTATTATCTCAGAACGAAAAGAAAATTGCAACGTATTGCAAGAATCAAAACTACATCAAGGTCTTACAAAGTTCCTTGGACAATAAAAATATAAGTTGGGAACAAACGTGCTATGTTGGTTTTAAACACCTGTTCGATAATTTTGTAATATGATAAAGAAACATAAGTACTTCCCTTGTAATCATGGATGAGTCAGTATTACATGTTTTGGGGGTTTACAGAATACTATGAAATGTCTGAAGATGTATGTTATTATAAAGAGATCGTTACTTCTAGATATTATATTTTAAAAGCAGAAAGGATGATGTACCATTACATCCACACCGCTGGCCAGTCAGAGTTAAAATTCTTTCTGCTATTCCTGTATCGTGAAATATACAAGTTTTGTTTACAGAGTATTGAACTACCATCGTTGTTTTTAACCAATTATAAATTATCATTGTCTATTTATTTACTAGCTAAGCCTCCTAGTGAGTTTAGTTAAATTTTTATCTATTTTGAGATTTTACAACAGCTTTTTAAATAATAAAGTATCCAATCTACATTTGTAAAATATAATATTCAATGGGAATATGATTAACGCACAGTGTAGAGAAGCACATTGGACCAATTAAAACATATTAGGTTATAGCTACTGAAACTGCTGTTTATATGTACAAAATCGAATGAGACTGTGTCTACCGAAACAGCCATTTAGATGTACAGTATAAGATTAGATTTATCTACAAAGACGGTTGTTTAGATATACAGGATCAGATCAGATTACATCTAATAAGACGACTGTTAGAAGTACAGAATCAGATCAGACTCTATCTACCGAGACAGCCGTTTAGATGTACAGTATAAGATTAGATTTATCTACAAAGACGGCTGTTTAGATATACAGAATCAGATCAGATTACATCTAATAAGACGACTGTTAGAAGTACAGAATCAGATCAGACTCTATCTACCGAGACAGCCATTTAGATGTACAGTATAAGATTAGATTTATCTACAAAGACGGCTGTTTAGATATACAGGATCAGATCAGATTACATCTAATAAGACGACTGTTAGAAGTACAGAATCAGATCAGACTCTATCTACCGAGACAGCTGTTTAGATGTACAGGATCAAGTTACGTTATATTTACGAAGTCGGCTGTTTGGATGTACAGAACCAGATTGGGTTATATTGATCATGAAGGCTGATTATGTGTATCAGACTGTACGTATCAACTGTTTAGATGTCTAGAACCAGATTAGGTTGTATCTTTCAGATGTTACTTTGGTTTTTAATTTACTTATAAACCACAGCTCAATCTATTGTCCTTTTTCAGGTGTTATGTTTGTTTACTTCACTTGTAAACCACGTTTATGTTTTCTATATTTCTTTATCACAAGGATTTAAAGAGGAGTTCCATGTTAGAAAACAAACCCGACAGCTAATGTTCATAACAAATACATTGAAACTCGAACATTTGTACAATAAAACCACAACAAACACAAATAGCTTCGAATAAAATCTAACTATTCAAGTATAACAAATTTTAGAGTCAAATCATGTAGGAGAAAGCTTTATAAAAACCATTGAGGATGGTTTTCTTCAACAGTTCGCTAGGAAACCTACAAGAAACAATGTTATTTTAGATTTATTGTTAACTTCTAATAAAGAAATGATTGATAGGGTAGAGGTTGGGTTCAAATGATAATTTCTCAATTATACTTTATACTTTGTTGCATATGGAGATAAGGAATAATGAGACTTTGGTTCCAGATTTCAAGACAGCAAATTTTGAAGATTTGAGACAAGAATTTTAGCGATTCTTAACGTAACGATAGATTCTTCTAACCCATTTTCAGTTCTTATAAACGATTCTTAATGTAATGTAAGATTCTTATTTACCCATTTCTGTTAACCATTCACAATAAAATGTACCGTCCTACTTGGTTTTTATAGATTTTTTTCTGTTTTGAAATATTGTTTTTTATTTTATTTTAGTATATCTATGAAATTATATTTCATGCTCTTAATACTTTGTTTTATTATCTCTGTATAATTGTTTATATTTTCAAAGATGCAATGAAAGAGAACATTTTAACGGATTAAAAAACACACAACACAAATCAGCAAAAATTAATTTGGTTTATTTTATAAATAGTTGGAAAATACTAATAAGTATTATGGCATTTCCAAGTCAGTGTTTCGCTGCGACACTTTCAAAGTGTTGGATTATTTGGACGTAACATCTTCAACTGGTGGACACGTGTTTCTGTAACACGTTCACACTGTGGACATGTGTTTCTGTAACACCTTCAAAGTGTAGACACGTGTTTCTGTAATACGTTCACACTGTGGACATGTGTTTCTGTAACACCTTCAAAGTGTAGACACGTGTTTCTGTAATACGTTCACACTGTGGACACGTGTTTCTGTAACACCTTCAAAGTGTAGACACGTGTTTCTGTAACACTTTCAAAGTGTAGACACACGTTTCTGTAACACATTCACACTGTGGACATGTATTTCTGTAACACCTTCAAACTGTGGATATGTGTTTCTGTAACAGCTCCAAACTGTATATATGTTTTCTCTAACACCTTTAAACTGCGGACATGTTTTTCTGTAACATATTCAAACTGCAGAGATATTTGACTGAAACATCTTGAAACTGTGGACAGGTTTCTCTGTAACACCTTTAAACTTGTGAACAGAATTTCACGTTCGATTAAGTTTTGTTTTACAATACTAGGTAATGTTCAATAAGAGAAATAACTGAAAATGTTTTTGTTACTCATTTCTTACACATTAAAGATAACATTTTAAATGAACGACATTCGGTTGGTCATTTTTTATCATTGCTTCTGTAGGGTCATGTAATAACCCTTTTCAACGAAAAATATTCATTCACTCGGATTATAATGATGTGGTCAGATCAGGAACTTAGAATTTGAAAGAAGGAGATATCCCGTGTATTTAATGGCATCGGAAAACAAAGGAACATGATAAACTTTGGACACAAAGACCAGCCAGAAGTAGGTCTACAACAAGTTGTACCACACTCAGGGTTAGCAAAGAGCGGCGTATGGTGTGACAGGCGAGAAACCTCGAACACAAAATTCAGCATCAATAGTAGTCCACGTGCCCAGGTAACAATATTCGACACAATCAAGAAGTAGCTTGGTCTGAAAAAGATGCCACCAAGATAAGGCTTCAAGTAATACCTTCCATTTAACCGCCAAGCAGCTATAGAATTGAACAGGTATTAATGCTATTCCATTCGAAGAGATATCGGTTAAGTTTTCAGATGTATTTCTATATGATTGGACTTTCAAAACAGATGCTGGGAAACCATCGCCATCGTATACTTGACGAATTATGGAAAATAGAAACGGTGAAGTGGTGTGCTTGGGACAGGACAGCCTTACGACTGAGCCTTTGCAATGGAAGTTACATTATATAGCTGGCCATGGCGACGTGGACTGTAACGACGATGTGAGGCTCCAAAATAATTTTGATTTATCGTACTCAACCTATGTAAATCAAAATTTACAGCTGAAAGAGAATTAAAACAAAGTAATATCAAAAACCCCGAATCGACAAGCCACTTCATGAACAACTATACATGTATGTATTAGCCCATTATTAGTTCGTGGTTTACTCACTTGGCAATAATTTGAAAAAAGAAATTATTCCCCTGAAAAAGGACCGAAGGCCGCCTGGAGGGGGTCACCTGTTTTAACCAATAGAACCACTATACAGTAGTGTGTGTTGTCTGTCAGTCAGTCAGTTGACACTAAAATGACGTCACATAATTAAAAAAACATACGCATACTATGAATCATGAGAAAAATTATGCACTTTTTAGGTTACAAAAGGTTACTTAGGTTACTTTAAAGTAAGAAATAAGAATATTTGTAACTTTTCATTTTTAATTTATTTACTGTTGAAACAGAATACTTTTGGGGACCCTTCGCAACAAAATCTAGTATAAATATTACTTTACATTAAACTTAAATTTTCGATTATAAATACTAACAATTCAAGGTAATGACTGACATAATTAATTTCGTTATGGATTAGGAAAATATTACTTCATCATCCACTATACTCTCATTACCAGGATCACCTCTGTTATAGGAGTTAGAGTATAAAAACATTATTTAACCATCTACTATACTCTCACCACCAGGATCACCTCTGTTATAAGAGGTGGGGAGCATTAAGTACATTACTTCACCATCTACTGTACTCTCATCACCAGGATAATCACATCTGTTATAGGAGTTAGAGAGTATTATAAACATTACTTCACCATCCATTGTACTCTCATCACCAGGATCCTCACATCTGTTATAGGAGTTAGAGAGTATTATAAACATTACTTCACCATCCATTGTACTCTCATCACCAAGATCATCACATCTGTTATAGAAGTTAGAGAGTATTAAAAACATTACTTCACCATTCATTGTACTCTTATAACCAGTGTCACCTCTGTTATAGGAGTTAGAGAGTATTGAAAACATTACTTCACCATTCATTGTACTCTTATAACCAGTATCACCTCTGTTATAGAGTTAGAGAGTATTAAAAACATTACTTCACCATTCATTGTACTCTCATCACCAGGATCACCTCCGTTATAGGAGTTAGAGAGTATTAAGAACATTACTTCACCATCTACTATACTCTCATCACCAGGATCACCTCTGTTATAGGACGTCTGGACAGGGGAGTCAACTTGTTAAAACCATCTCTTAGACTACACTTATAATAATGGGTATTTGAGCATTACCCACGATATGTGTATGTCGGTAATGGGACGTGTACCTTGGAACTTCAGATCCACAGTCCGACAAGCCAACCATTGGACCACGTTGTACATTAGCAAAAGTAGAGAAGATCACGTGATTTTTAACATAATTGACCTATTTATAAGTGGGCATACAAAAGCTTGATACAGAGAGACGTGAATGAAGTAAATATTGTAGCACTCATTTTTAAAAAGTTGAAAGCGTATCAGTACAAATACATTAAAAATACTGAATTATTCTAAATGAGCCGTTGTATATTAGACATTTGGAGCTTACGTAGCCGCTCTTTCAAGCAATAGGTTGATTTATCATGTGACAAAAGTTACAAGGGAATAACGCAAATGAAATATAAATGTCTCTCCAACAACTACGTCAACTTCATATTCTTAACTTACACATACACAAAACCTACAAGAATATATAAACATTTCGCCCAGCGAGACTAACTTAAGAACTTACGCGCACAAACCTTCTAGGAATAGGTAGAGATTTCGTCCAGCAAGACTACCTTAAGAACTTTTCATTCACCCAATACCTACAAAAATAGGTAGAGATTTCGTCCAGCAAGACTACCTTAAGAACTTTTCAATCACCCAAAGTTTAGCTGGTGTTTACTCGATTGTTTATTTAATGTTTTTTACCTTAACGTTCTGTTAGTTTCTCCAATCGTTGTCTCCACTCATCTGTTTACAACGCCAGGCCACAGAACTTACTATATCGATAGCCTGATGTTCCCTGGTGGCAATGTGTTCCTGAGAAGTACAATGTTTAAATGTAATATACAATACACTTAAGTATACAAAGGAGTAATAGGCACTTTTATCGTGGTAAACGTTGCTACATTTGTTGGGACGAAACTAGTACTTGTAACCGTACGGTACTTCGTGCTAAATGCGTTATAAATGAGCGTATAGACACGGACTTTGGTACTGGTTGCCGTGGTAACAGTGGTGTAAGACGACGTGATGGTGCTGTACTGCGGCTGGGTCGCGAACAGTTGCTGGAACTGTTGCCGATGTGGAAGCGCCTGTGTGTTGACCACTGGTTGGACTGTTGTGAATACAGAAGACAACGTTCGTTCTGTGGTTGATAAAAGCTCGGACAATGTTCTAAACCGCGTAGCTCGACCATCGTAGAAGCTGACGACCTTGGTGCTAAAGACAGTCTCAGTCGTCACGTACGAAGAGGTTTTAGTGATAGTTGACATAAGGGCTACTTGTTGGTTGAGTTGCTGCAACCCCAAGTATACAGCCGCTAAGGGGTTCTGGGACAACGCCGACTCCAGTGACAGTAGAGGATTGTCGTTTCGCAAACCTCGGATTCCGGGCAGTGGGGTTTGGAGAGGGACACTTGACTGCGAGTCCATGTCGATGACGTCTGGAAATTGAAAGTCTGAAGCGTTAACCACTAACAGGTGGGCTGGAGGCATGGTTCTGTAGGCGGTGATAGTCTTCCGAATAATGAAGCTTTCAGTTACAGTGCGAGAGGCTGTGGACTCTCCATCAAACACAGGTATCAAAAACGTCCGCCACGTGTGCTGTGTAGTGGAGTAGGTCCGTGTGATGACGGTAAAAGAAGGACTAACGCTCATTAACAGATTATCTTCGTCTTCAGTGAACTCGAAGAGATCATTGGATAGAAGTTCCGTGGGGTCAAGTGTATGAGGAACGTGGGTGGTTATGGTTAACGTCCGCACTGACTTACGACGACCCACGTGTAAAGTAACCTCGCTAGTTACGGTGGTTAGTTCGTATACTACACTATCAGGATCCACTGGATCCTCATTTGGCACCGTTTCGCTATTATCTTCTAGAGAAAACGTCTTTTCTGTTTTGTGGACTTCCGGACGCCTTGCCAGCCTCACTTTGAAGCGGTTTAAACGAACCTGAAAGATAAAATATATTTCCGACATGAATGCCACACAAGTTATTAATGTCAAGAAATAAAGTATCTTAATAATTATATAGTTTTATATTTATATATATATCATCGATCCATAAAATACGATTATTAATTAATGGTTCAAAACAAAAACTGAAGTAGATGGCCACTTCTTAAATATTAACCCGCATTACAAAATATCAACCTGCATTAAAATAATATTATCCTGCATCACAAAATGTTTACCTGTATCACAATAATGTTATACTACACTGCAAAATGATAACTTGCATTATAATAATATTATCTTGCATTACAAAATATTAGCCTACATTACAAATATTGACCTGCATTACAATACTATAAACATTCATGAGAATAATATTACCTCGCATCACAATTATATAAACATTCATGACAATAATATTACCTTGCATTACAAAATATCCACATGAATTACAAAAAATATCCAACGACTTTTACCAAGGACAGCCTATATGTAAAAATGCCTGATCATTTTAGTTTGTAGAGAGCAGAACTTACAAAAGTAAGAATTAGGATATTAGACCACAAACCGTGTTAGTGTTCCTCTTCCTAGGAACATACTGAAACCTGGCAGAAGGTCTCCTGAGTGTGCGCATAAACACAGTGTCTTCTACTTTCTCAGACTGCCTAGAGGCCCACAAACGTTCTCGAATCGCCAGAGTACTGGTGTGAATAGGGTCCAGAAACTGAGTTGGTCGGTGAGACTGATGTTGTGAGAATTCTGGGGACTTAAAGGATGACTCGAGAAGTGTAGGGAATCTATCATCTGTGTTTGGTTCTGAGTCTTTAATACCATCATTTGGTTGTCGAATTGAACCTATGCGTGGATGGTTACTTTGTTTTAAACTTTTAGAGACTGTTACTCGGCGGGAAAATTGAAACCTCGGTTTCCTGGAGATTTGTTGCGGAGCAACAGGAGTAGGGGAAGGTTGGATCTTCTTTTGTACAGGTGTACTCGAAACAGCAAAGATGATCCGCGAAGTGCTTTGAAGGATTTGAGCATACTTTCCTTCGATGTAAGTTCCAATGACACTGGTTTCATAAACTGTTGTGATTCCGCCTCCTACTAGTGTTCCCCCCAAAATGGTCACTAAACCTGTTGGATAATGAGGTAGAGAAGGTGCTACTCTTGTCTTGGTAGAAACAGTTGGCAAATCTCTGGCGAGCGATTTGGAAGATGAACGAGATGATGACGATTGTGTCCTTGATGGATGAAAAGTAGTTGAGCTTGGAATGATATTATTAAACGTTTTTTGGTACTGAGATTCTTTCACTGTACGATGAAGATCACTAGGAGATTTAAATAATTTAGTGTTTTGTATGGTGGCTAAGTTTTCAGTTTTCATATTTTCATTATTGTTACTAATTACAGCTGACGAAGTTGTCGGTAATGGTGACACTCGGAGGGATTTGGGTTTTTGAGTTTCATATTCGCTCACTGGTGTAAATATGATGACCGTATTATCTACAGTTGTTCGAAAGTTAAGAAACCCACGGACAGTTACAGTTGGTCGAGGTTTCTTCACCTCCATTATCTCAGCTGCAGCAACAGAGAGCTCATCCAGTGTTCCTCTGTAGACTGGGGTGGTAGCATCTTCGCTGAAAACAGGCAAGCCTGCGAAGACAGAAAAATACTACACTGTCGTTCTTTAGTGTAACCTATTTTAGAAGAAAATTCTGGATTTACAGATAGTTGTAAGGAAGGTATATATATATTTGTTAACAGAGAGTTGTAAGGAAGGTATATATTTATTAACAGATAGTTGTAAGAAAGGTATATGTTTATTAACAGATAGTTGTAAGGAAGGTATATGTTTACTAACAGATAGTTGTAAGGAAGGTATATGTTTATTAACAGATAGTTGTAAGGAAGGAATATGTTTATTAACAGATAGTTGTAAGGAAGGTGTATACTTGTTAACAGATAGTTGTAAGTAAGGTATATATTTGTTAACAGATAGTTGTAAGTAAGGTATATATTTGTTAACAGATAGTTGGAAGGAAGATATATATTTATTACCCGACTTGAAGTATTGTAGCGATGAGGATTTATAGTTTTTGTTTCGGTGAGAATACCTAACATTTATGAATCATGTTCACAAAGATAGATCTTTTCCCTATTCCGTAATTCCGTTCTACTGGCAGAATTAAAAATATGTTTGAAACCAAAGACACTATACCCGTTCCTCTACACTCGTGTGTCGTATATAAATATACTTGTGTTAGTTGTAAAGCTACCTATATTAGTAGAACTACACCTCACCAAGAAATACGTGCACACGAGCACATGGGAATTTCAGCAAGAAGCGGAGGTAAGCTAAGTAATCCTCTTGAGTCTTGCATCCACTTGTACAGTGAGAATAGCAACCACCCTGTACTTCAGTCTTGTATCCAGTTGTACAGTGAGAATAACAACCATCCTGTACTTCAGTCTTGTATCCGGTATTACAGTGAGAATAACAACCAACTCATACTTCAGTCTTGTATCCAGTTGTACAGTGAGAATAACAAACACTCCATACTCCAGTCTTTTATCCGGTTGTACAGTGAGAATAACAACCACCCTGTACTTAAGTCTTGTATCCCGTTGTACAGTGAGAATAACAACCAACTCATACTTCAGTCTTGTATCCAGTTGTACAGTGAGAAGAACAACTACCCTGTACTTCAGTCATGTATCCGGTTGTACAGTGAGAAGAACAAACACTCCATACTTCAGTCTTGTATCCGGTTGTATAGTGAGAATAACAACCAACTCATACTTCAGTCTTGTATCCAGTTGTACAGTGAGAATAACAAACACTCCATACTTCAGTCTTGTATCCGGTTGTACAGTGAGAATAACAACCAACTCATACTTCAGTCTTGTATCCAGTTGTACAGTGAGAATAACAAACACTCCATACTTCAGTCTTTTATCCGGTTGTACAGTGAGAATAACAAACACTCCATACTTCAGTCTTGTATCCAGTTGTACAGTGAGAATAACAAACACTCCATACTTCAGTCTTTTA
>NW_013672186.1:32310-33295 GCF_000517525.1 Limulus polyphemus
GTTGTACAGTGAGAATAACAACCAACTCATACTTCAGTCTTGTATCCAGTTGTACAGTGAGAAGAACAACTACCCTGTACTTCAGTGATGTATCCGGTTGTACAGTGAGAATAACAAACACTCCATACTTCAGTTTTTTATCAGGTTGTACAGTGAGAATAACAACCAATTCATACTTCAGTCTTGTATCCAGTTGTACAGTGGAAAGAACAACTACCCTGTACTTCAGTCTTGTATCCAGTTGTACAGAGAGAATAACAACCACCCTGTATCTCAGTCTTGTATCCGGTGGTAGAGTGAGAATAACAACGAACTCATACTTCAGTTTTGTATCCGGTTGTACAGTGAGAATAACAACCAACTCATACTTCAGTCCTATATCCAGTTGTACTACGAGAATAACAACTACCCTGTACAGTGAGAATATCCGGTTGTATAGTGAGAATAACAACCAACTCATACTTCAGTTGTGTATCCAGTTGTACAGTGAGAAGAACAACTACCCTGTACTTCAGTCATCTATCCGGTTGTACAGTGAGAATAGCAAACACTCCATACTTCAGTCTGGTATCCAGTTGTACAGTGAGAAAAACAAACAATCCATACTTTAGTCTTGTATCCAGTTGTACAGTGAGAAGAAAAACTACTCTGTACTTCAGTCTTGTATCCGGTTGTACAGCGAGAATAACAATCAACTCATACTTCAGTCTTGTATCCAGTTGTACAGTGAGAATAACCACCCTGTACTTCAGTCTTGTATCCAGTTGTACAGTGAGAATAACAACCACCCTGTATCTCAGTCTTGTATCCGGTTGTACAGTGAGAATAACAACCAACTCATACTTCAGCCTTGCATCCGGTTGTACAGTGAGAAGAACAACTACCCCGTACTTCAGTCTTGTATCCAGTTGTACAGTGAGAATAACAACCAACTCATACTTCAGTCCTGTATCCAGTTGTACTGTGAGAATAACAACTACTCTGT
>NW_013672186.1:34193-40863 GCF_000517525.1 Limulus polyphemus
TTAGAAATATATCAAACAAGATACAAATAAGTAAAGATTAAGTACCTCATTATATTATATCATACACACAACTGACTTAGAAATATATCAAACAAGAAAGAAATAAGTAAAGATTAAGTACCTCATTATATTATATCATACACACAACCCACTTAGAAATATATCAAAACAAGATACAAATAAGTAAAGATTAAGTACCTCATTATATTATATCATACACACAACTGACTTAGAAATATATCAAACAAGATACAAATAAGTAAAGATTATGTACCTCATTATATTATATCATACACACAACTCATACTTCAGTCTTGTATCCAGTTGTACAGTGAGAATAACAACAACCCTGTACTTCAGTCTTGTATCTAGTTGTACAGTGAGAATAACAACCACCCTGTACTTCAATCTTGTATCTGGTTGTACAGTGAGAATAACAACCAACTCATACTTCAGTCTTGTATCCGGTTGTACAGTGAGAATAACAACTACCCTGTACTTCAGTCTTTTATTCAGTTGTACAGTGAGAATAACCACCCTGTACTTCAGTCTTGTATCCAGTTGTACAGTGAGAATAACAACCACCCTGTACTTCAGTCTTGTATCCAGTTGTACAGTGAGAATAACAACCAACTCATACTTCAGTCCTGTATCCAGGACAGTGTAGAAATCTCTGTAAACTAACCAGAATAACACTACTTCGGAATGTTAATAACTGTGTGTAGTTCTAATAAACTGGGTGTAGGTTTAGAATACGAATCAAAGGTCGCTTTCAGCCGTCAGAGAGTTATAACGTGATAGTCAATTCCACTGTTCGTTGGTAAAGAGTAGCCCGACAGTTCTCGGTTCGTGCTGCCTGACAGTTAGTCATTCCAATTGGTTGTCAGTTCAAAATGAGGGACGGCGGCAAAAAACCTTAGTAGCTTTTCTACAGTTAGTTGCATTCCAATTGGTTGTCAGTTCAAAATGAGGGACGGCGGCAAAAAACCTTAGTAGCTTTTCCATAAACAAACAAAGTCCTGATTAAAAGGAAGAAAGTATATAGTTTAGACCTAATATAACTTGCACTAAAAATTAATATAGTCAGCCAAGAATTGTCATATTAGGTAGAAATATTTAATACACCAACAAGTTAAAACCGTATAATGACTGGATTGTTTTGAATTATTAGTTACACATCCTCGCTGTTAACTATGGTAAAGACAATAACTACTAAATTAAATCACACCAACCAACGCTAAACAATGCCATCTGTAGATGAAACAGAAATATATCGAAGAAAGTACAGTGAAGTAAAGAATAAAAACCCGGTTTTTTATATTACACAGAACTCCCTTAAAAATATATCTAACAAGATGCAATGAAGTAAAGAGTAAAAACTAGTTTTGTTCTATCACACACAGGCCCTTAGAGATAGAGAGAAGAAGGTACAATGAAGTACAAACTTCTTTAGAAATAAATATATTGAACAAAATGTAGCGAAGTAAATACAAAAATCCTGGTTATGTTACATCACACATACACAACCGCTTTAGAAAAATACCAAATAAGATACAATGAAGTAATGACTAAATATATGATTTTGTTACATCACACACAATTCACTTAGAAATATATCAAACCAGATACAAATAAGTAAAGATTAAGTACCTCATTATATTATATCATACACACAACTCACTTAGAAATATATCAAACAAGATACAAATAAGTAAAGATTAAGTACCTCATTATATTATATCATACACACAACCCATTTAGAAATATGTCAAACAAGATTAAAATAAGAAAAGATTTAGTACCTCATTATATTACATCACACACACAACTCACTTAGAAATATATCGAACAAGATGTTGTGAAGTAAAGACTAAATAGCTGGTTATGTATCTTCACACACAAATCCTTTAATAATATATCAAACATGATACAGTGAAGTAAAGCCTAAAATCCTGATTTTATTACATCACACAGAAGTTCGTTAGAAATATGTTGAATAAGTTATAATGAAGTAATGACTAAATACTTGATTTTGTTACATCACACACAACTCTTTTAGAAACATATCAAACAAGATACAATGAAGTAAAGACTAAAAACCTAGTTTTGTTACATCACACACAACTGAAGGTAGAGTGAAGTCAAAACTACATACCAGGTTTTCTTACATCACACAAAACTCCCTTACAAATATATGAAACAAGATGCAATGAAGTAAGGAATAAGTAACTGTTTATTCCACATCACACACAATTCGTTTGGAAAAATAGCAGACTGGATACAATTTAGTAAAGTTTAAACAAATTGTTTCGTTGCATCACAAAGACTCAACTCCCCTTGAAATATATCGAAAAAGATACAGTGAAGTAAAGACTAAATATCTGGTTTTGTTACATGATATACAACACCCTTAGAAATATATCTAACAAGATACAGTGAAGTAAGCACTAAATACATGGTTTTGTTAGATCAGACCTATCCCCCTTAAAAATATATCGAAGAAGAAAAAGGAAGTAAAGTTTAAAAATATGTTGTTGTTTTTTTACATAATATACACAACTCCCTTAGAAATATATCGAAGAAGGTGCAGTAAAGTAATGAATAAATACCAGGTTTTGTTACATCACACACATCTCCTTTAGAAATATATCAATGAAGGTACAGTGAAGAAAAGACTAAATACCTGGTTTTGTACATCACACGCAACTTCCTTAGAAATGTATCGAAAAAGTTACAGTGAAGTATAGACTAAATACTTGGTTTTGTGCATCACACGCAACTCCCTTAGAAATATATTGATGAAGGTACAGTGAAGTAAAAACTATATACCTGGTTTTGTTACATCACACATATTCGTTTAGAGAAAAAGAAGGTACAGTGAAGTTTAGATTAAATACCTAATTTTGTTACATCACACACAACGCCCATATGAATATAGGGAACACGATACGGTGAAGTAAAGACTAAAAGCCTGGTTTTGTTACATCACATACAACTCCCTTAATAACAAAACCAAGTAATTAATCTTCACTTTACTGTACATTGTTTGATATATTTCTAAAGGACTTTGTGTGAAGTAAAGAAACCAGGTATTTAATCTATACTTCACTGTACCTTCATCGATATATTTGTAAGGGAGTTGTGTGTGATGTAACAAAACCAGGTTTTTAGACTTTACTTCATAGTATATTGTTTGGTACATTTCTAAAACAGTTGTGTTTCATGTTACAAAACCAGGAATGTGGTCTTTACTTCACTACAAGCTTGTTCGATATATTTCTAAGGGTGTTGTATGTGATATAACAAAACCAGGTATTTAGTCTATACTTCACTGTACCTTCATTGATATATTTGACAATTCCCTTCGAAAGATATTGAAAAAGGTAGAGAGAGGTAAGGACTAAATTCCTAATTTTGTTATATCACACCCACAGCTATTTTAGAAATATGTTGAAAAAGATACAATGAAGTAAAGACTAAAAGCCTGGTGTTGTTACAACACACACAACTGACTTAGAAATATATTAAAGAAAGTAGAGTGAATTAAAGACTAAACACCTAGTTTTGTTATATAACATACAACTCCCTTCGAAATATATCGAAGAAGGTAGCGTGAAGTAAAGACTATATAACCTGATTTTATTACATCACACACAACTCCCTTAGAAATATATCGATTAAGTTACAGTAAAGACTAAATACCTGGTTTTGTTACATAATTTGCAACTTCCTTCGAAATGTATCGAAAAAGTTACAGTGAAGTATAGACTAAATACCTGGTTTTGTTGCATTACACAAAACTTCATTAGAAATATACCGATCAAGATACAGTAAAACAAGAACTAAATAATTGTTGTTGTTTTATATCCCGTACTTACCTTTCCTACCTTTATTATTTTTTGAGTGATTTAAAGAAATGGTCGAAATTAAACAAAAACTTCATTTGAGTTAAGGATAGTTAAAAAAAGATATCCCTCATGAAACAAAAGTATTTAATATTAACTTCTGATAACGTGGCAAAAATAGAGATAACCAATCAGCTAGTAACTTGCCCATCGTTTAATAAAATTATTGATATGGTAGCATCTACTGAGATGTCCTCGTGTAGCAAGAGTACTAATAAGAAAGCATCTAGTAATTTATCCCTCGTGTGAGTAAAGTATTGCTAAAACAGCGGAAGTCATGTGACGCTAGTAACATGTCATGAAATTCTAGAAGGATCATGACTGTTCGTGGTAAATCTAGTCTTTTCTACGCGCCCTCTATTTTATTATATAAGCCCGGCAAATAAAGCGGAGAGAAGAATCAGCCCTCATTACAGTCATACCCAAGAAAGGCACCCAATCAATTAACCCAAGTGACTTCAGACCCATAAGTTTAATTAACTGCATCGGCAAACTCCTGGAGAAAATCATAACCACGAGACTACTTTGGCTACTAGAAAACAACAACACACTGTCACACATTCAGAATGCAGGCCGTAAAAACAGACAGACCGCAGACCACCTCATCCGCCTAATGGAAACCTCGTTCACAGGTTTCAATAAACTACGGGCCACTGTTGCCACCTTCCTAGACGTACAGAAAGCTTTTGACACAGTATGGCACAAAGGACTCAAATACAAACTGATCACGCACAAGATTCCCACGACTTTCACTAAATGGATATCCAGCTTTTTTAGACAACAGATCTGCCAAAGTTAAAATAAACTCCTCGATCTCGCAGCCCTTCACATTTAACGCAGGTGTACCACAGGGGTCTGTCTTAAGCCCCCTGCTGTATACACTCTTCGTCAACGACCTACCTCATCCCTCACACACGCCTTACAATATGCTGACGGCATAGCCCTATGGAGCTCCTCCTGGGACCCTCCACTAGCGGCTAAGAAAATCCAAACAACCCTAGACAAGATTACACAGTGGTGTAACAAGTGGCAGATCATACTCAATAACTCCAAAATCCAGGCAATTATACTCTTCCGACGAGTTAACAAAAGACACAAACAAGTCAAGCTTACCAAACTTTACTTATATGACCATCCAATCCGATTCTCCAAATCCGCTAACTTCCTAGGTATCACCATTAACCCTAATCTAACCTGGCACACTCACTTCAGAGATATCAATAATAAAATCAAAACTCATATAGCCTACCTCAATAAAATAAGCCACCACATCCACGGTAACAGACCACAAACAATAATACACATTTACAAAACATTCATCAGACCCCTACTAGATTACGGCGCAATGGTTACATGCAACATACACAATAATCAACGAAGGATTTTACAAAACCTCCAAAACAGTGTCATACGTCTCGCTTATCGCCTTCCTCGATACACACCTGCATGCTACACCGAAAGGCACACCTCACTACACACCGTACAAACACGCATCACTAAACTTGCTACCAAATATTACAAAAAAGCCATCTACCGAAATCCACTCACAGCTGCATTTCAGAAATTTGCCGCCACCCCCCAACCATGGTGCAAATATCTATCCCCTTACAATCTGTTACAGAGCATCACCTCTATACAATAATCCTGAATAACTTCATTATTATACGTATTCTATGCATAACATGTTTTTCTTCAGTCTCTTTTCAGATCTATACTTCCTGGTCAGCTTTTCACTCGGGCACTAGCCGGGCTCTCATTCGGCCCCGACTAGTGAAAGTGGGTTTTCTCGGGGTACTCCCGTTCCCCTCCACCACATCTAATTCTCAGCCATTGGATCCATAGATCCCAGCCTTGGCACCTTGATCCACTGATCCCCGCCAGGCCCTGTAAAGGCCCGTTTGCTTCATTTTGTTTCGATAACTTGTCAAAATCGGCTGCCGACTTGCACCTTTTTCAAAGATCAACTGGCCTCTGCTACGCCTTGGACTTGCCTTCACTACTGCCCACTTGCCTTACCTTCATACGTATATACACGGGAATGTACACACATATATATATGATTTTTTAAATTAATTAATTGATTAACTAATTATCCTATTAATTAATTTATTAATTACTACTATTACCCCTTCGCCCATATGGCTCATTACTCCGCTGACCATTAATTGAAATGTAACCTTATGCCACGAGCAGGGTGAAGGAGAATTGTTTAATCTTTGAGCACCCTTGATTAGTAATTATTTGTTAGGAGATAATTATTTTTAAATCAAAATAACTGCCAGGAAAAACGAAACGGAGAGAAGTGACGGCATAGAGGATTGCAGATAGACAGATAATTGAGTCAAGAGAGCGGTAGTGATCGTAAGAAAAGTGCGTGAATCGTTGTGAATTATAGCGTGTGTTTAGGTTAAAGTGACTGTGGAAATTCTGTGTATTACAAAGTTGTATCGAGAAAGAATAAACTAGTTTTATTTAAGAAAGGACTTGTGTCGCTGAAGTTGCTGGGGAAGAATTTATACCGGGAAATTAACAAACGACGTAACAGTATATACAATGTAGCATCTGTTTATATGTCCCCGTGTAGCAAGAGTCTGAATAAGAAAGGATCTAGTAATATGTGCATCGTGTATGTAAAGTAGTTATAAGGTAACATCTATGGATGTGATGAAAACTTTGTTGATATTGGTGGATTTCTTGCTCATGCTACTGGGGGCTATTTGTGACGAATTCAATTATAGTGTTGAGTGTTTTGTTTTGTTTGTAAT
>NW_013672186.1:41827-45338 GCF_000517525.1 Limulus polyphemus
CCACCACGGGTATCGAAACCCGGATTCTAGCGTTGTAAGTCCGCAGACATACTGCTGTGCCACTGGGGGGGCAAGTGTTTTTTTTTTATTGGTGGCTAATTGGTCGACATTCTGCTATTAATATGTACGAAGTTTTTTATGTTGGAGATATGGGTAATTTATCAGTTCTGAAGTTCAAAAAGTGGATATTATATTAACATACTTGGTGACATGAAGACGTCTTACCCTGATGAGATCACTTACGAAAATTCTTCTTTGGCTTTTAGACAATATTTTCTAGCGGAAGTTACGAGAATATTAAATATTGTATTAGAGTCAGGCAAGTTCCCAAGTGTTTGTTCAAGGCCAAGGGAGGCTCCACAGTGACTGAGACGCACCCTGTTGGTCATTTTTGCTGGTTAGTTGATTTCAAGAATGACAGCGTAAAGTAATAACGTAATATCTAGTAAAGGCAGGGAATTCAACGGAACACAGAAACTATCATCCTTGTTTTATGCTACGAGGTTAATTGCCAAAGTTTGCCGATGAAATTAAACCAGTAGGCCTAAACTGGACTTGAGATTATTTTTCTTTTTGCGTGTTCTTCCAAAATTATTTGGATTTCAAATTAATGGCAAATAAAATAGCACTTTAAATCTACATTTTGTCTGCAGTGTGTCACTAGCCCTGAGGCTTTTCATGTACTACCGAAAATCATTATCTGTGCTCGAAATAATGGCACACAAATCTATACAAAATACTATTTACGGTCTATATACGGCGAAAGCTGGCGAAATAATGTAACCAATAGGTCTAGTATGCTTTTAACCTATTAATTGTATTGCCATGTTAACCTATTAATTGTATTGCCATGTTAATCTAGTCAGTATATAACATAAATAAACGTAAAGAAATGGAAAATGAAACCACTTAGAATTTAAAGACACAACTGTGCAGACCAGACAGATATTTTCACTATTGATTGTTAATGGCAAAACTTGACCATAGTTCAAGAGTCCTGCGACCTCGAGTGACAAAACTTGACTCTAGTGGTACATGTATAAAAACATTATAGTAACAACCAGACGTTTTGTAACACACGTACAGTGTTAGACGTTCTACGATAGATACAAATTCCGTGGTATGCATACATAAACATTGCAGTAGAGTTACAAAATATTCTAGTAGAATTTCAAAAGAAACAACACAATACACAAGAACATACAGTTCTGTAATAAAGCTAGAATACAGTTAAAACTTTGAACTACATGTATTTAATGTTGCAGTAAAGGACCAGTACGTTGTTCGATAAATATGTTAAACCACACTAATAAAAGTTGTAGTACTGAAGATTAGGGACAGTTCGTCAGAAGTATAGTTACATTTGCTTAAGCTAACACTATGTTAATACAGACGTGAGCCGTGACGCTGGGAGCGACGTTTTTTGCACCTATGTACAATACCTTCATAGCCCTATGGTTTCATAATTAAATAAAAAAATATATCGGAGTGAAATAAACACAGATAATATTAAACAATGTAAAGTCAAACGGCACTCACCGCCTTTCGAAAAACAGATTCTTCATTCCTTCTATGAAAAAGAAAAACTTGAATATCAGAGAGTTTAGTACAGAAGATTCTCCCCCTCCAATACACACCAAACCTTCAGTAACTTCATCTGCAAAGTAAATGCTATGGTTACGATAAAGAACCCTATGACCCGAAAAGTCATTGCGATGATGCTGGAGAGATATTCTTGTACCATTAACAACACAAGAAACAATGATTTCACGTTGATGAAGGCTCAGAAACCCGACCATCACAAGCTCATACCCACACCTAGAAATTAACAGGTGTTATCATGAGAAATATGGCAGAAGAAACTAAAACAACAGCAACCTTGTTCGACCACATACCTACCAAGTCTCCCGACGTAGCTTCTTTGGACATTTTATGCCTTTGATAAACGTGATTTCAGAGATCAATATTCACATTCAGTCGACAAGTTGTGAAACATTTATGAAGATGTGTGATCAAAGATTGATCTCACTGTATCTCGTAGATTGTAAAAATAAAAATGTGTAAAGTTGAGGAATAGTACATAATAATGGCTATTATAAAACAAGCATGATCAACGTTCAGGAACTAGTTTCAAGGGCAACACGAGACCTGTAACACTACTGACATAAAGTACGTTAATCCTCTGTACAGGTACAAAAATGTTGTATTACAAGTTCAACATATTTGACTTATGGTTCAGGTATATACACACGTTAAGAGTTCAAACAATCAACAGGTTGCTTAGCTTTATTCACGCAGACTATTTTTTAAGCCACAGAGAACGTAGGAATGAAACTCTACCAAGATAACAGAAGTTCTTATTGAAGAAAATATTGTAAATATTGTACTTCGTGATACCGTTTGATATTTATCTATATACTGAATAAACTAATGTGAATAGGGTGATACTTACATCTAATACACAAAGTAATTATTACTTTTTTTCAGTTTTTAATGTGGCGAAAATAATGTAAGCTATTTAAAGATAATGTGGACAACTCAATGTAAAAAGACTAAGAAAAGCGCTATGGCTAAGATAACATAAACAGTTTGGTAAGGGCATAGACAAAGAAATAATGAGATGTAATTTTATGCTAAAGTAATGTAAACAGTTTCAAAACATAGCGACTAAAACAATATGAACAATTTAAATTTATTGTGGCTTCAACAATGCAAAAAATTTAACAAATATTATGGCTGAAACAGTGAAAACATTTAGGCATGGTAACAAACAATGATGGCAAGTACAATATCTTGTGGCTTTAGAAAGTTAGGTGACTGTTGCATACGTATTTCAGAAATTGGTACAGAAATGGGGGAATTTCCGTTCTAGACCTCAAGAAAAGCAACTTATAAAAAGTAATCAGAAAGGCGATATGTGTTAACATAACCAACCTTAAACAGAAACAAAATCTGTAAAACAGAAAGAAGCCAATTAATTAATTATTTTGTATAATATAGCACAGAAACCTTCAATGCTTAATGAATAAACTCTCAATGTTTAATAAAGCATCTAAACTATTGTCACGTTTCTGCTCCTTTGATAATTTCCTTAATTTCCGGTATAAATTATTTCCGAAGAACTTCAGCGATACAAGTCCTTTCTTAATTAAAACTAGTTTATTCTGTCTCGATACAACTTTGTAATAAACAGAATTTCCACAGTCACTTTAAACATAACAACCTTTATAACACACGCTATAAATCAAAATGATTCACACACTTTACTTACGGTGCCTACTGTTCGCTTAACTCAATTATCTATCTCTTCAATCTATCTGCATATCTATCTATCGCTGGCTTTATTTGCCGGGCTTATATACTAACAAAGAGGGCGCCTGGCAAACACTCGGACATTCGCTAGGTTCCTCCACAAGTCATGATCCTTCTAGAAACTCAAGTGCGCATGCTCCCAGCATTGCGTGACATCTGCTGTCGTAACACTGCCCCTTCCTTAGTATTGTTCGTCCCG
>NW_013672186.1:46411-47688 GCF_000517525.1 Limulus polyphemus
GTCCAATAGGCCATCAACAGTGGAGGGAGCAAAACATCCCAGTCATCTTGGCGACTATTACATAACTTTGCCAATTCCTGTCCCATTGTCCAGTTGTACTTTTCTACCATCCCATCAGATTGTGGGTGAAGTGGCGTTGTCCTGGCCTTTCGTATGCTAAGCAACTTGCAGCATTCATGGAACACAGCTGATTTAAAGTTACAACCTTGACCTGAATGCAGTTCGTATGGAACACCACACCTGAAGAAGAAATCACTAATAGAAGAAGCTACAGTTGTAGCTTCCTGATTTGGTACTGCATATGCCTAAGGCCTCTTGGTGAAATAATCCTGTTTCCAACACGAAGTCAGGGCAATGGACTTGCAATGCCAATGGCTACTCTTTCCAATGTTGCAAAAACTTGATATAACTTCATTGGAGCACGTCTCTTATGCTTGGGTCCCCTTTTAGCACAACATATACTGCAGGTCTTGCACCATTCTTCCACATCTTGCCTCATACCTTTCCAGAAAAATCTCTGCTGTAGGTGATTCAATGTCTTCTTAACTCCAATATGTCCTCCTGTTAAACTATCATGGGATTGACACAGCACAACTTCACGTAACTTTCTCGATATAACTGTTTGCCAGGTCGTCACTTTCTCATCTGCAGTGTCCCATCTCTGGACAAAAATATTATCTTCAAGCTTCATCTGGTCCCATTGTGCCCAATAGTTCTTTGTCACAGGGCTTAAGCTAGATACCTTCTCCCAAGCAGGGTCAAAACCCTTGTTTGTTGAAAATCAATTATTGGCTTAAATCTTGGTCTTTCTCCTGTTCTGCTTGAATATCTATACTTGGTTCTACTTCACCATCATCCACTCCTTCAGTCACTTTGACTTCAGCTTGATGGCACCTGGTTAGTTCAACCTCTCTTTTCCAACAATGTCTGCAGTCATTTCTGCAGGGTTTTTGGCTCAGTCCGTCGGCATTTCCATGATATTTTCCCTCTCTATATTCAATATCATAGTTATACTGGTCTATCATTCCGATCCAATGTGCCAGCTGTCCCTCTGTGTTCTTTAACTATCTTAACCAACATAATGCAGCATGGTCTGTCCTGATTGTAAACCTGGCACCTTAGAGGTAAGGATGGAAATATGTCAGACTCTTTACTATAGCAAGGAGTAAGGAGTCCCTCTATGTTACACAGTAGTTCCTCTCTAGTCTACTCAGAACCCTACTGAAGTAGGCCACCACATGGTCGTTTTTGTCCACTTTCTGAGACAACACTCCTCC
>NW_013672186.1:47978-49584 GCF_000517525.1 Limulus polyphemus
CAGTATGCACGGCAGTGAGGGCTGATGCCAATTTTTCTGTCAATGTCTTGAAAGCATGCTGCCAAGAAACTGTCCATTCGAACTCCTGGCCATTTTTTTGTCAAATCATGTAGTGGAGCAGCTATAATTGCAAAGTCCTTCACAAGCTTCCGGTAATTGGTACAGAGTCCCAAGAAACTTCTTAACTCTCCCACATTGTCTGGTGTTGGCCAATCACACACTTCTTTACCCTTGTCAGGATCAGTTTGCTCACAATGCTCACTTACAATGTAACCCAAGTAAAGCACCTCTTTCTGGAACAAGTGGCATTTCTTGGGATGGAGTTTGAGGTTTGCTGCTTTTAAATGCTTCAATAATTCCTCTAGCCGAGACATTTCCTCATCAAACATTGTTGCAAACACAATGACATCATCCAGGTGCACTAGGGCTATCCTCCATTGTAGTCTTTCCAGAACCTTTTCCATCAGCCTATCAAATGTTGCTGGAACATTGCTAAGCCTAAATAGCATCATACAGTATTGCCAGAGACCTTGGCCATACCTAAATACAGTCTTAGGTTTATCTGCTTCAGCCATTTTCACTTGATGGAAACCCGACTTTAAGTGTAGAGTTGAAAACCACCTGCCTCCACTTAGGGCATCAAGAGTATCATCAATTCTTGGCAGTGTGTATGAGTCCTTTTCGGTTATACTGTTAAGAGCCCTGAAGTCCACACAAGAACATTGGGTCCCATCCCTCTTCTGAACTAATATGACGGGAGCTGACCAGGGAGTATCTGATTTCTCGACTATCCCTTCCTTAATTAGGCCATCCATGACCTTCTCCATCTCTTATCGCCTTGCCGGAGCTATTCTTCTCGGATGTATCTTTATTGTACGGTGATTGCCTGTTTTTATTCTGTACTCCACAAGGTCTGTGCAGCCAAGGTCATGATCTACTTTCGAAAAGACGTCTGCATAATTCGCCAAACGTTCCCTAACCTGAAGAGCCTGTGATGATGACAAATGGACCATGCTCTTCTTATAGAGGTTAGTTAAATGTTCTGGGAGAGGATGTTCTTTCTTTATGGTTGTATTTCTTGCCTTAACATTGACTGGCTCTACCTCCTGGCACACAACCAACAATGCCCCTTCCTTAAGTGTCTGCTCACAATTAGAGAAATTGGCCACTGTTATGGGTACTACTTGATGACCTGCCACAAGCGACCTCCCAATCTTCATATCTGCTGGCCTGGATGGGTCTTCCACTGCTTCCACAAACATCAGACTTCCTTGATGATGTTCTTTTATTCTACCCTAAATTATGTTCTTTGACATAGGAGGTATTGTAGTTGACTTAAGTGCTATGAAATGTAAATCAACAGATGCAGCAACACTTACTGGAATTTGGCCTTTGTTTTTCTCAATCGTCATTTTATCGAAGTTAACTTCACACTTTCTTGGTAGTAAGTAGTCCAACCCTATAATGCATTGGTCTTCAATGTCAGCCAAGTATACTTTGTGTCTGTCCTTTCTGACATGAGCTCAATAGTTACCCACACTGGTCTCCACAACCTTGCATAATGTCCTGTCACACCACAAAGCTTCTGTATCGCTTCTGGTACTCC